>NC_084556.2:26325000-26612500 GCF_033978685.3 Nerophis lumbriciformis
TGGCCAATCTCAGTAAACAACCTGAAAAAATGAACACAACTCAAATGTCATTATTCAAATTAAAAAAAAGAAAGAAAGATTTAATAACAGCTTTTGTTAAAAACATCTAGCCTACACATTGTTGGGAAGACGTCACATTCATTTACAATGCCTTGTGGGTAAACACCTCATGAGCGACAAGGATTGTGTGGTAATTACACTGTCAAACTGGATTAATGTTAATACTTGCACAGGAATAATAATGTCTCGTCTAATTCCTTCAGAGCTGTTGTTTTTATTAACACGTGTGAAATCCGAGGGTGGACGGATCATTTGTGTTATGTCTCTTTTATGTTTGTAGATGTCAGATCACTATCACGGATTTCAATTTGCAGTTAAGGGTGTCCGCTGAACTGAGTTGTTGTCTCTTCTCTAGGGTCTCGTCTTCGCCAGGAAGACTCTCCTCCCCGCATCGTGGAGCACCCTTCTGACCTTATTGTGTCCAAGGGGGAACCAGCCACTCTCAACTGCAAGGCTGAGGGCCGTCCACCTCCCACGGTGGAATGGTACAAGGATGGGGAGCGTGTCGAGACGGTCCGTGACAACCCCCGCTCCCACCGCATGCTGCTGCCCAGTGGCTCCCTCTTCTTCCTGCGCATTGTCCATGGACGGAGGAGCAAACCTGATGATGGCAGCTACGTGTGTGTGGCCCGCAACTATCTGGGCCAGGCAGTCAGTCACAATGCATCGTTGGAAGTAGCCAGTAAGTTCTAACGGTGTCTTTATGTACCACATACTTATCTTTGGAGATATACACACATTGAAATTGAAATGTCACTTGCATACTGTAAAACAACAGTATTGCGTGCACGCAGCCTCTATAGACTGTTTCCCTTTACATTAGTCTTATTATTAGTTGACATTTGTTTTTCGCCTTGTATTTTGTCAGAAATATAGTCTTGTCTACAGCATATGTATTATGTAATTTCACCTAATTGGGTTAAAAATATTTTTTGCAAACCAGTAATTATAATCCGCAAATGTGCCGTTTTTGAGTGTCTGTGCTGGTTAGAGCTCGGCAGTGTAACTGTGTAATACACTTCCATATCAGTAGGTGGCAGTAGGTAGCTAATTGCTGTGTAGATGTCGGGAACATGGTTTGTCGTGATCACAATATGCAGACGACAGTGGGAGGCAGCGTGCAGGTAAAAAGGTATGTAATGCTTAAACCAAAAATAAACAAAAGGCATTGAAGCTTAGGGATGGCTATGCAAAACTAAACTAAAACTGAACTGGCTGCAAAGTCAACAAAAACAGAATGCTGGACGACAGCAAAGACTTACAGCGTGTGGAGCAGACGGCGTCCACAAAGTACATCCGTACATAACATGACAATCAACACCAAAATAGGAGTGCAAGACAAGAACTAAAACACTACACACAGGAAAACACCGAAAACCTCAAAATAAGTCACGGCCCGATGTGACACGTCGTGACAGCACACCTACTTTGAGACAAGAGCTATAGTGATGCATGCTTGTTCATGGTTTGAATTCATATTCAACAATTGCGAGAACGACTTTTTACTGTCAATATCGGCTGCTGAGTTTAATTTTTTTATGTTTTCTGAGGGTGGTGTGCCTCTGTATGTTTTCAATGAAAAAAATGTGCCTCAGCTCATAAAAGGTTGAAAAACACTGGTCTACAGTGTAATAAATCTGGAGATTTCACGGTAAAAAACTGGCAGCTCACTTGCCATATTTTGACCGTATAATTTACAGTGTTTTTTACACCGCATGAATTAAAAACAACTGTAACACTGTGTTGGCCCTGTGATGAGGTGGCGACTTGTCCAGGGTGTACCCCGCCTTCCGCCCGATTGTAGCTGAGATAGGCTTCAGCGCCCCCCGCGACCCCAAAGAGAATAAGCGGTAGAAAACGGATGGATGGATGGATGTAACACTGTTTTTACGGTAACATTCTGGCGACCAGGCTGCCAGTTTTTTACCCGAAAAACTATTTTTTTTATCGTGAATTACATTAAATGGAAAAACAGCACCATTGTCATTTTCACTAGGGACATCTCGATCAACATTTTTGGCCTCCGATCCCGATCTGATTTTTTGGCTTAGATACGATCCGATTTTCGAGTCATAATCCGATAATTTGACAGTAGATCATAGAACTGAAAATGTTTTATAACAAGTAACTAAAGTAAACACAGTAGCGTTTTTAGGAATCTGCTGCAAAAATGTGCTGGCACTTGCAACTTTCTTTGGCCTCTTATGTTGCAGTCGTAATCGATAAATAAAGAAAAGCATATAGACTGAGTCACCGTCTGGCATCCTTTGTTTGGGCTTTCAATTCAGCAAATGTACAAGGTAGTTCTGGGAGATGTTTGGCTGTACGACAGGTTTGATGACATTTCCGTCAGAAGTGAAGCGAATAAAGGATGTATTTTTTTCTACCAACAAACAAAACAAAATGTTCCGAAGGAAAATGTTTGGATGGTAACTGTGCAACACACCTGTCAGTCATGCAGCAGCTGTGTGTCAGCTTTAGTCTGTAGGTTTTAACAAGGCCTACGTGTGTTCCTAACAGGTGACAGTGCCGACATGCAGAGTCAAGTGTGTGCTGTTGCTACCTAAACAGCCTTTCACTGCAGTATTTCTTAGGCAGGAATCTGCCTGCCAAACATGTGTCAGTGAGTGTGTACATTAGCACCGATGGTGTATTAAAGCCTGTAGAGAAGCGAGCAGAGGGCATAGGCCAAGAGGTCAGGTCTTACGACCATCAGAACCGGGTAAAGCCAGATGGTCTGTGAATCTCAAAGGAGTTTGGGCTCTTCCACTGTGGACTCACTCTAGTAACAACTAAAGGACTCAAGAGTTGTTGAGATTTAAAGTGCCGGTATAATGGAAAAATAAGTTGACTTTATACTGAAGCGATTACCATATACTTCTGATTTATAATATCAATAGACTTACAACGTTTGCGAGTAAATAGATATGATCAAAATAAAATACATCTCAGAGATTCCCGAGCCATTTTGTGAGATTCACTGCAGACTTCGTGAGAGACAACAGAGACTACTTTGGGACAAATGATGATCCAAAACCTTATACTTTTGTATTTCTAACCCGAATTTAAGAAGGATGAACAACAAGTTTTAGAAGCGGTGTGTGAACACAATGAGCTTTAGTAAAACACTAAGCTTAATGTAGCAGAATTGCTAAGTGCTTAACAAGAAATACGAACATAATAAAACCATCACTTACTGTACAATGTCTGCTCACACTGGAATACTGACTGACGTTCAGTTCAGTTTCAGTTTATTTCGAACATGCATATAATGCGCCACATATTTCCAGTTGTTTCATTACAGCATGTCCGAAAAGGAGTCGGAAGAAGCAGAGCTTGTTTAATCCTACCCCTTTTCATACCACAGCAATTTTATTCCATTTCCTTGTTCTCTGTAACTGTACAGTGAATAAATTAATAATAAATAAATAATATACGATAGTAAGTAAACAAATATTAAATACATAAATAATATTTTTCTCAAAAGAAAAAAAAAGAAAAAAAGAAGGGTTCAGCATGTTGATCATAATTATTGTTCTGTGTACTTTGTGAACACTTGTAGTTTAAACAGTCTCTTAAACTGAATCATAATTATTGTTTTGTTGGCTTTCTTTGGTTAATCCATTCCATAACTTAATTCCACATACGCATATGCTAAAGGTTTTAAGTGTTGTACGAGCATACAAACTTTTTAAATAATATTTTCCTCTAAGGTTATATTTCTCCTCTTTTGTTGAGAAGAATTGTTGTACATTCTTGGGTAGCAGGTTAAAGTTTGCTTTGTAAATAATTTTAGCTGTTTGCAAATGCACCTTATCGTTGAATTTCAATATTTTTTATTCAATAAATAAAGGGTTTGTATGTTTTCTATATCCAACCAGATGTATTATTCTAATTTATCTTTTTTGTTACACAGTTAGTGAATGTAGCCCACATTTGTAGTTGTTTCCCCATATTTCTACACAATAACTCAGATATGGTAACACTAGCGAGCAGTAAAGAATATGAAGTGATTTTTGGTCTTTAACATATTTTGCTTTATTCATTATTGACGTGTTTCTTGCTCCTTTATGTTGTATGTTTTTTACATGAGATTTCCAGTTCATTTTATCATCTATTATTACACCCAAAAATATGTTTTCTTTTACCCTTTCAATATATACGCCGTCTCTTTGTATTTGTGTTTGACTTTCTCAGCTGTTACCAAATAGCATTATTTTAGTCTTACTGAGATTCAAAGATAGTCTGTTTTTGTTAAACCATCTTTTTACTTTGTGCATTTCTTCTGTTATTATTTGTATTAGCTTTTGTGTGTTCTCTGATGATGATGGGATGTTCATATATTCCTGTTTAGATGAAGAATTAATCATAACCCTCGCAAAGAGTTAACACGTTTCCGCCGGGGCGTCTTTTTGTCTTTCTCGCCATCTCCGGGTATACTGTAGTTTGGATGTTAAAGTTGACCACTTCTCGGTTTATGGCTACAATATTCTACTATCCAAGTTAAAGTCATGATTTATAATCTATAGAATCAATTTGCACCAACTCAAGAGGCGAAGCAGCAGCAGGGCACTGGCTAGCTCTAAGCTCTTGCTTAGCGGTTAGCTATGCTTTTTTTTTTTTTACCCTTGTAGTGTATGTAGCATGTTAAGCTATTCCTTGTCCTCTAGTCCTCCAATGATAATGTTACTTGTAAGAAACAGTTTATTTGCTGCCAATCATACGAAGATGAGTGATTTAGAAGCTGCACTGTGGAGGGACATTAGTGAGGATGCTATATTGTCGCTGTTAAATTTGTGGGTCACAGCAAGAATGTGTCATCAACATGCATTATCACCGTATGGTGATAGTATTAAAAGCTCTATTGTTCATCATTTATATCGTATATTGTCTGTATCGTGCAACCCAGGTGTCTACCCCCTTGCGCTTCTCAGCTGTGTCAGCTTGCAAAGCTCGAACAATGCTTTTGTCTTCAGGGCAAATATTTCGCAAAGGTTTGAAAATAATGATACCTGTCGTGGATCCATTTCCCCCTTTTTAATTCTAATGAAAGAGGGTCAAACTGTATCATATTAAAGCTCGATCAGCATGTTGACCGAGTGAGGCTAAGCCCTCCCAAGGGGGAAGGTTTATTACTTATGGAGTTAACTAAATTTACTGCCAGCTTCTAAAGTCTGACCTAGAACACAGAGAGGACTTGTTGAAGCTGCCCAGATGAGTTATGTCTCCTTGTCTCATCCCGTGGAGGTTGCATGGACTCACGGGTCACCATGGGGTTGACGGGTAAAACACAAACCCCTTTTGGTAAATTCTGCTTAGTTAAGGAGTTTTAAGAGGAGAGTGAATCTTTAGGGAATCACTGCTTCCACCGTCAATAGATGTGCCTCTTCCAATCATATGTCATTTAGCTTTTTCACAGTGATTTGATTGTTTTTCTACATTTAAAACACTTCCTTGTGGTCTACATAACATGTAATGGTGATTCTTTGATGAACAATTTGCATAGATTTTATTTTCAAGCCATTTTTTGCTCCTTTTTAAGGCCCTTTCTACACTAAGGTTATCCGGGGTAAATCCCACCTAACCTTATCCTTGTTCACACACACACAATGGCCGTTTAAGACCCCCTCCCCGCCCGTCTGCCGGCGTAACACGCCGCATGCGCGGAAAATGCACACGTCATAGTCGCCTCCAGTGTTGCTTTGTGTGCAAGTTCTTAAATGTAACTTATCTGAACAATATCCAGTGTTGTGGTATTTCAATTAACTAGAATCCAGTGTGCTGTGGGGCCCTATTGTAGTGAATCACACCTGAGCCATCATACATTAATCAAATCTTTATTGGACACATAAAAGTAAACAATGTGATAAAGAACATTTTACATCAATCAATATAGGGATCTAAATATCTGGTCAGGACACTCTTCACTCTTTTGCCTTCACCTTCATTGTCCATTTGTTTTTGGTGACTTTATATACTCTGGACCTAGACGTTGAGTCCGTGACATACATGGTGGACAATAACTGATACAGTCTGCTTTACCAGTCCAAAAGCATTCGCCATTTTTCGTAGTCTTTCCTCGACGGCCAGGTAATACAAAGCACACGCTACCTTTTTTTTATCACATCCATGGGAGACCGCATTCTCGTTGTCTCTCCTTCGACAAATAGACAAAGTTTAATCACAGCTGACCTGGACATTCGAAAGTTCTCTTGCCGTCTGAGAAGTGTTGTATCCGAAATAGCTGCAATCACTTTCTCTTAAAGGGGAACATTATCACCAGACCTATGTAAGCAACAATATATACCCTGATGTTGCAGAAAAAAGACCATATATTTTTTTAATCGATTTCCGAACTCTAAATGGGTGAATTTTGGCGAATTAAACGCCTTTCTATTATTCGCTCTCGGAGCGATGACGTCACAACGTGACGTCACATCGGGAAGCAATCCGCCATTTTCTCACTTTCGTCGGTGTGTTGTCGGAGGGTGTAACAACACGAACAGGGACGGATTCAAGTTGCACCAGTGGCCCAAAGATGCGAAAGTGGCAAGAAATTGGACAAATTTTTTTCAAAATACGAGGGTGTGGGGAAAGCCGACGAAATGGTCAGTTGTTTGTTCCGCACACTTTACCGACGAAAGCTATGCTACGACAGAGATGGCAAGAATGTGTGGATATCCTGCGACACTCAAAGCAGATGCATTTCCAACGATAAAGACCCTAGCTTCCCTGGCCTGCTGACATCAACTCCAAAACTGGACAGATCAGCTTTCAGGAAAAGAGAGCGGACGAGGGTATGTCTACAGAATATATTAATTGATGAAAACTTTATTCATTACTCGCGGTTTTACGTAAATTATTATACATAAACTGTGTTTACCAATAATTTAGCTTAAAAACTTTTTTTTTTTTTAATCATTCGAGTAGTCTTGTGTAATGCAGTATTTTGTGTCTATTTAGGTATGGTTAACCTGAGTGCTGAAATCGTGGAAAAATATATGTTCTTAGCGCGCCTGAAATGGGCTGTCTGCACTCTCAAAGTGTTGCCAAATGTATTTCATATGCTGTAAACCTAGTTCATAGTTGTTAGTTTCCTTTAATGCCAAACAAACACATACCAATCGTTGGTTAGAAGGCGATCGCCAAATTTGTCCTCGCTTTCTCCCGTGTCGATGGCTGTCGTGTCGTTTTCGTCGGTTTCGCTTGCATACGGTTCAAACCGATATGGCTCAATAGCTTCAGTTTCTTCTTCAATTTCGTTTTCGCTACCTGCCTCCACACTACAACCATCCGTTTCAATACATGCGCAATCTGTTGAATCGCTTAAGCCGCTGAAATCCGAGTCTGAATCCGAGCTAATGTCGCTATATCTTGCTGTTCTATCCGCCATGTTTGTTTGTATTGGCATCACTGTGTGACGTCACAGGAAAATGGACGTGTGTATATAACGATGGTTAAAATCAGGCACTTTGAAGCTTTTTTTAGGGATATTGCGTGATGGGTAAAATTTTGAAAAAAACTTCGAAAAATAAAATAAGCCACTGGGAACTGATTTTTAATGGTTTTAACCCTTCTGAAATTGTCATAATGTTCCCCTTTAAGGTATTCATGTGTGATTTCCACAAGCATCTGTACAGACGTAAGGAGAAACACGGGCATGTCTGGATGACTCGCTTCCATATTTCCAGTGGTTAGCTCCGGGTTACGAAACCGTTTTATTATGGCGCTGGCTGTGGCGCGTTCTTTCTGACGTCACTTCCTTTGTGGGGCGCGGTCTTTCTGGCGTCACTTCCTCTCCGAACTCAGTTTGTAAACGATCAATGAGTCCATACAAAGCTAAGATTCAAGAAATAGACGGCGCACTTACCCGTGTAAAAAATTATTCAGGGAGGGGAACCTTAAACGATAGTTTAGTGTGGCCGAAACGGGGCTTAGGCTAAATAATTATTTGTTTAATGAGTCATCTGGCTTAATGTAGACAGGGTCTAAAACAGTTCATTTTGATAGGCGGAGTTGTTAGATGCAAATAAGCCTCTCTTCACCACACTCTCTCACGCTGAGTGCGCAATTGCACCGCACGGCAGGAAAGTTTTGTATTTTTTAGCTTTCATGCTTTTATTGCACAATATTGACATCGATGACTATCACTATCCATCTGTTTTGAGTGACTTTCACTACAACACAACATCCCAGATTATGTAGCGAGATCAATGGCTCACCTAGTTTTGTTGTTGGCAATCAGGAAAGAGACAATGCTGGTGGCCAAGAGAAAGAATCGAAGCCCAGCTGATGTAGAGGTTGGAACTTTGGGCTGGCTATGGTTACATTTTTACAGAGTCTGTAACTTTCTAATGCTAGACCCTGGGCGTATACATGTGTATATTGACAATAAAAGGTTTTTCTATTCTATATCATGTCAATAACTCTGCTGCACAGCAGCTTTGAGTCGTAAACAATGGAGGCTCAAGGCTATAAACTAAGCTATGAGCTACATCGTGGACGTACCGGTAATAAAATATTATATGATTTACTCGTCCATTGCAAAACACATTAGGCACTGATCCAATTAAAAGTAGTATTTTTAGCTAAAACTGTGACGCTGTTGTCCTACATTAGAAAGCTAAGCTAGCTACACAACAGCGCAAGCTAACAATGCTAATGTGTCATTCACACATTTCTAATATACTGTTATTATTTACCATTTCATTGTCTCCTCCATTGCCATAAATAGTAGTCACCGAGCCTGCCATTAAAAGTAGTTTATTGGAAAATCCATCTTTATACTGGCACAGGTTTCTGCAACAGAACTCTTCAAAGTGCTTTGCACACACAAAGAAAGGCTTCTTCTGAGTTGAAGGTGCATTGCCACAAGTCCAGTAGAGACATTCATTTATTCATCATGCCGAGCTACCAAGATTCTCGTTGTTGTACCCACTTGATATTCAATAATGTAAAAAATCTGTGAGGATAAATCTGGTGGTGAGTAGGGTGACCATTTCCATGATACCAAAATGGAGGACATTATGCGGCATATCAATAAATTACTATGGTGTACATAGGACTCTGGTATACTCTTATTTATAGTACAATTTTGAGTGGTTTAAAGATGATGTTTGTGTGGCTGAATAGGAAAAAATATTAAAGTCAAGTGTTTGTTAACAGTATTTGTATTTATTCAATACATTGTGGTGTTCAAAAAGTGACCACTGAGATGAATCTTTTCAAGTGCAGAGTGCCACAAAGCATAACATGTGTGGACTTAAATGTAGTTAACATATATAATTTAAAAAAAATGCCACAAAAATGTTTCCACATCAACATCAAGGCTGCTTGCTGCATATCTGGTTGCGTTATGCAGAATATGGGCCAAACAGTTTGCAGTGAGCACATCTTTTTGGCTCAGTTTCAGCTTCTGATACACTGTTATGTTTGCCACAATTGACACTGGCATTGTCTGCTGCATATGCAGACATGTTTTTCACCTCTAAGCCAGACATCTCAAGTTTTGCCAGCAGCTGGTTTGTTATGGCTTCTGACGTTTCGTTGCTGTCACTATAAAAATCCAACAGGACATGTTGGATGCCTTCATCAAAGTGAAAATACCTTACCACAATGGGAAAACACTTGTTTGTTCCTTTATTTGAGGCGTCGGTTGCCATGGAAAAGGGTAGGTTGTTTTCTTTTATGTAGTCGGTATGTTCCTGTACCGAATAGTGAGCGATGACGTTCTCGCACAATGCCTTGGCTTTTGTTCGGCCACAGGCCATCCCTTTAGCTGTGGGATAGTCACTGAAAATCTCCCGGTCCACTTTCATGCCACAGTCTAAACTTCTGTAGGACTGGTGATGCTTTACAGCAGTGGTTCTCAACCTTTTTTCAGTGATGTACCCCCTGTGAACATTTTTTTAATTCAAGTGCCCCCTAATCAGAGCAAAGCATTTTTGGTTGAAAAAAAGAGATAAAGAAGTAAAATACAGCACTATGTCATCAGTTTATGATTTATTAAATTGTATAACAGTGCAAAATATTGCTCATTTGTAGTGGTCTTTCTTAAACTATTTGGAAAAAAATATGTAAAATAACTAAAAACTTGTTGAAAAATAAACAAGTGATTCAATTATAAATAAAGATTTCTACACATAGAAGTAATCATCAACTTAAAGTGCCCTCTTTGGGGATTGTAATAGAGATTCATCTAGATTCAGGAACTTAATTCTAAACATTTCTTCACAAAAAAAGAAATCTTTAACATCAATATTTATGGAACATGTCTACAAAAAATGTAGCTGTCAACACTGAATATTGCATTGTTGCATTTCTTTTCACAGTTCTTTTTGACCGACATTTTAGTGAGGGTCAAACCATCATGGCATGGGGGAAACTCTGGGTTTATGGTAATGAATGGAATAGCCTACTTAATTTGATGTTCAGTTTATGAACTTACATTACATTACATACCCCCAGGGTACCATTTGAGAACCACTGCTTTACAGCATGGTACACCTTGCACAGCTCCGCAGCAGTTATCTTGTCATCCAGGGGCGACGAAACTTCATGAAAAAATGTCCTCATTGAAGAGGTACCTGCCGCATGTTTATTACTTTTATGTTTATCCGTACCCGCCTGCCGTTCAATTGCAGCTTTCCCCTGATTACTTACGTCGACATCACATCGACAAAGTGTGCAGAAGCCATGGAATGAGTCTCGGCTGCTTTTCGTTATAAATTCGTGCTCTTTTATCCATTCAGAATTAAACGAGGTCTTGCGTTTTGGCATGATGCTAACTTTCTGTCAATGTTATGCCACATGGACCCTTGTTTACTTTTTTAACCAATGATAAGCAGATTTGTATCCGACACAGCTCTTAGCCAATCATTTGATACGTTACTGCGTTGGGGGCATTTTTTACGGTCTTTGATTGGCTATCGCGCTGCAGCCCAGCAAAGATGAAAAAACTCCGCTCAAGCCTAGTGCCTCAAAAAGGAGGACAAATACGTGTCCGGCTTGGAGCTGCGCCGGACGCCGGACAGGGCATTAAAAATCCGGACTGTCCGGCCTAAATCCGGACACCTGGTCACCCTAGTGGTGAGTAGTGTGTGGAGAGCAACAAAACGGAGAAAGTTCCAAGACAGTGCAAGTTCTGACATATCCGAAACAGAATCTGATTTCGGAAACGCTGAACCTCAAACCAAGTATTGAATAATTTGGTCTGAGATAGAGCCCATACAGCCAAACGCCAGGACCCACACATCATGCAAAGGAAAATATCTTGTCTGCCCTGAAAAGATTTCTGTGTCTGCTATACACAAATACTAGGCAGTATTATAAGGTACATTACTAAAGCTGGTTGAAATTGTTCCAGCTCTTTCAACATGACTATAAAAGAACTCAAAGCTTGCTTTGGCCTTGTCGTCCTGTGAGGCATTCAAGGAGGCAAAAGCATGAGCTTGGAGGACAATTGGTCAAAAGATTTTGGTTTTACATATTTAAAATCTTGCCAGAGATTCCGAAATATCATGAAATATCTATGTTTTGATGATAAAACCACAAGAGCTGCCCAGCTCGACGATGACAAATTTGCTATGATTTTTGGAAAATTTGTGATAAACTTAATTTAATGCTACACACCTGGTCCAGTCATTACTGTGGATGAACAGCCCTTCCCTACCAAATCACGCTGTAGGTTTACCCAAGACATGGCGAACAAGCCAGACAAGTTTGGCATCAAACTTTGGGTTACTGCAGATGTTGATTCAAAATTAATGTTGACCATGTTTGCGGCTAATGGAACCTTTCCTCGACCAAGGCAGGAATGGGACGACCGATAATATTTTCACTTCTCTGCAGATTGCCAAATATCTACTAGCACAGCACAAACACCACAATTGTTGAAACGATAAAGAACACAGGACGAGAGATCTCCCACATGTGCACAAGTGCAGTCTGACAAAAGTGATGCGTGCTGGTGAGGCCATGCTCCCTATTTACCAAACAAAGCCAACAAAAAATGTGTGCTTTATGAGCACAAAACATTGGCGGGTTTAACTGATGAAAGAACAAAGAAACTGCCCTCCACTGTCAGCCACTACAACTCCACCAAGTACAACGGTGTAGATGCAATGGATCAGATGGCCCGGCTGTATTTAGTGAAAGGAGGAAGTTGTTGTTGGCTTTGCGCTGTGTTCTATAACATGCTTGATTTTGCAAGAATAAATGCACAAATTCTCTACAAGCAGTGCATGGGCGTAGCCGTAGACATTTCCTGGAAAATATTTTGCTTTGAACTCACAAAGTAATTGTGTGCATCCCAGCGGGCTGCAAAGGCAACAGCAGTGCGGCTGTTTACACCTGCTCACTTTCCTCCGCAAATGAGCTTTTTTCCCCTGCGATACCTTCTCCATCAGTTAAGAGAAAGAGGTGCCAAATCCGGAGATGCTTTTATCACCGAAACAAAACTGCCGAAACTGCAGGTTGTGATGACGTAAGCAGGAAACACCCGTTTGTCTGGAGTGGAGCAACATATTAGCGATGTGCACAAACTTAGAGCCCTACGATTTTCGCAGAAACGGAATCACGGAATTGGTCAATGAAAATGCATCTATTATCAAATGTGATGTAATTTGACTGAAATGTGGTCATGTTGAGGATCCATTTACAGGATTCCCATGCACCATCTCACAAACACACAACTGCTCCTTTCAATACTAAACTTTTCACTCACCTTATGGAGCCATGCCATAATTTTAGTCGACTGTTCTGCCCCTTTCTCAGCCGGACTCTGCCTGACTCCGAGACACACTCAGACTTCACAGTAGCTACAAAAGTACAAAAGAAAAATAAAGAATTAACTTCTTATTACAAAGAGACGAACAGTTTCCTCATTTTCATTTTTTTACCAAAATTTCGGTGCATTCCTACACATTTCCATGGAGAAGTTCAACATGTTGTTACATATTGGCTTCTGGAGCCTGTCACTACTGGATCACCTGCCCTTTTGTGTATATGCAGCAGTATTTGGACAAACTGCCCGAAATGCGTTCTCAAAAATGTTTCAGGGATTTTGCGTCCTTCTGCTCTGCAGATTGGTTGATTGTGTTAGCATTTTTCATCATACTGATAACAATGAAGGATTGATCTGTGTTAAAACATTAGTTTTGAATGGCATTGACCCATCTGTCCAATATTCTCCAGCAGTACACACACCAGAGATAACATGTACAAGGCAGTCAACTCAGCCAAATGAATTTCACCTTTTGAAACGTAATTCTCTGGTTTAAGTGAAATAGCGGAGACGTAGTGACAACTAGGGACGGCGGCTGACAAAAGACAGTGTATAATCCTGACAGATGTAAAAGGACAAGCGCGGGAAAGAAGTGACAGAAGCAAACGAGCAAAAGGGAGAAGTGTCGTCTGTCCGTCAAGGATTTGGAAAGTGAAAGTTGTTTGCAGAAAATTGAGGCGAGGTGATAGAGACAGTGACAGATGTGGAATGTGCTGGTGCCTGAAGCGTGACCACAGGGGTGAAAAGCTATGTAAGTATACAGAAACACACTGAAGGAACCCTCTCTGAAACTGGAATTGAATGAAGAAAAGGGGGGGGGAAGACATATAAGTCACTTCCTAGCCTATAAATGTCACAGAAGACACTCAGCACATTTTGTCTGCATGCAGGGACCCTAGAGGACCCTGGGAAATGAACATATGTCCTATTGACCCCAGCCACTTGATTCAATCACAGAGCGCTTTATTGAGGTGAAGGCAAAGTCACAGCCTGTGTACTCTAAAGGTTATTGGATAGTAGACCTGTTTTTAGGTTGGTTAAGAGAGAGGAATGAATGCTATTCTTAAGCTAATTGGACATTGCCATTTGCTAAAGGAAAGTGTGCAATACCACTGATTTTCCACTGGATAAAATTCAGGCTGGTATCGGCGATACCGATCTGATACCAGTACTTTGTGGAAATATACTTAATGTGTCTGGTGAAATTTAAAAAGTAATGTATTTCAAGTGTTTCTGCTCTCGGGAAATTATCTTTAAACAATGTAAAATCGCAGGGTGAAACAAACGATAGCTGCATTGACTGTGTTATCTTATTTATATTCAACTCTGTATGTGATGTCACCAAATAGCCTTCAATAAAATTATACATACCCTTGCTGTTTTATAATATAGTATGACTCATTTGAATTGCCAGTAATTTTCTTAAATAAGAAAACTGAATAAATGAGCACCGCGCAGCACATCTAACTAAAGTATCAAAAGCATCGATATTTTGATTTGAGAATTGATATTAGAGCATGACGATCTGGTATCGACGGTGTTTATTTTTCAGTATCGTTTTTCACATCATTACTCATGGCGATATGAAGGTCGAATTGCTGTTCTACAGTACAAGAATGAGCCACTGGGTCAGACAATCTTCTCGCTAATAATATACAAATATTTTGTGAAAAGAATACAATTTCTATACATTGTAGACACTATATCTAGGTATTTCATTTAGTTTGCATTTCAGTTTTCCATTTCCTTCATCTATTAGGGCTCAGAAAATCTGTAGAGACTCCTCCCACCCCCACCAAGGACTGTTTTCACTGCTGGACTCCAGAAAGAGGTTCCGCAGCCTCCGAAGCAGAACCTCCAGGTTCTGTAACAACTTCTTCCCTCAGGCCGTAAGACTCTTGAACGCATCATAATTAAATTATCCCCTCAACTCCTCCCAAAATGGATTAACTCGCTGGAATAAAAAAGACAATATAACATACATCCATAAACGTGGACGCATGTGAAAAAGTGCAATATACTTATCTGTACAGTAATCTATTTATTTATTTATATATATTTATATATTTATTTATTTTATATATATATATATTTATATATTATTTATATATATTTATTTATTTATATATGCACCGTATTGCTTTTTTATCCTGTACTACCATGAGCTTATGTAACGAAATTTGGTTCTTATCTGTGTTGTAAAGTTCAAATTTGAACGACAATAAAAAGGAAGTCTAGTCTAGTCTAGTCTATTAATCCTAATGTAACCTTACTGTACTTACTACTGTACATACTGTATCCTTACTGAAAATGAACCGAACTGTCACCTTAAAACAGAAACTCATACCGAACTCTGATTATGAGATACCGGTTCTAGGCCGGCATATATAAAGGGACAGTCAGAAATGTGACGGGGGCATCATGTGTCCACACTGTTCCATCATGCTCTAGCACTTTTTTTTCCAATCATACAGTAGTAACATTGCCTTTGTCATTGAATGTGGTTGTTAGCTATGTGTCCAACTCCAACCTGGAGAAGTGGATTGCACTTTGTCAGGCCTCTACCTTTAGACCTTTAGTCCAACTTGGGTGTCCCACCTGAAGACTGAGTTCCTGCTGGTATAGCTCATAAGGTCACTAAGGTATGCAGCCCCTTGACTACAAACAGGTGGAAATTCCTCAGGGGGCGGGGAACTAAAAAATAAAAGTAAAATACAATGAAAACTATATTTCATCCACATTTTATTAACCATCACAACATTTTTCTTAACTTGATGGCCTAATTCTTAAATATCAGGTACTTCTGGTACAATAGTTAATATTTACAAAACTGAAAAGTACTGTAGTCTTATGAATAATACAAACACATTCTCCTCAAACTAGTTTATCACCAGATTAGCTGCATGATACCTCAAAGTTTCTGTATTCTCCACTTATTTACACAGAGAAACTTAGAAACGGTGTTGTATGCTACGCCTCTGGCAAAGCTGGTGTTTATGTGTGTTGTGAAACAGAGTTACGATGCATGCCTTCATCATTTATTTATGAGTGCGGTAAAAGCAGCAAATACACACAGCTTTAACTTACAGTTGTGTCGATGTCACGATGACTCGCCTGCTGATGGCATCATATAGCGTCAAAAATAAAATGTATCCTCTTCACTTTCCCTCAGGTGTTCACATATTATGATGTAGAACATGTTAACTTCACACATTTTTGTTTTGGCATCGCCGGTGAGAAATTCTACTTCCTCATCTGACAAGGTAAAGCATTGGATTGGCTCTAATTTGTAGCTAACACCCACCCGCTCTTATATTTGACGCTATTAAAGAACTGTGATTGGATATATTCTGAACTTGTCCCACACATCTACAAGATGAAATTAAATTATTATAAAAAAATAAAAAATTTTTTTTTTTTTGGAGTACCGTATTTCGCAGTTTTTTTCATAGTTCCAGTGCGACTTATATATGTTTTTTTCCTTCTTTATTATGCATTTTCGGCAGGTGCGACTTATACTCCGGTGCGACTTACTGTATACTCCGAAAAAACGGTATATTAAAATGTACTTTCTCACCTGTATTATTATTACATTCATTTGTGGGGGTTCTACCTCCTCTTGTCCCTATGTAAAGCCGGTCCCGTTCACAAATACAAAATAATTAAGTTTCCCTGGTAGGGATGAGCACTGAGTTTAGAACCAGTCCCCAGTGTATCACTAACTTGGAATTGCTTGCCATTTTTTCAAACGATTCCCCTAACAATTCCAGCAGGCGGTAATGACATCATTAGTGACGTCAAACAGCAACATGGCGCTCCAAATTTTGCCGAATTTTTACAAGATAACAATGCAGCAGCGCTAAATAATAATAATAATAATAATAATTCCAAGGTTGCTAATTCATTAAGAGGAGGACACACAAGCAATATGCTGAAACATTTGAACACACAGCATGCAATAACTATTAATGAATGTCGTGTTTTTGAACCGCGCCAATCTCATACTAGGCAGCAGCAGTCATCTTGTGTAAATACAACAGGTACTATCAAAACACGGTCTATAATTTTAGCACTGTTACCTGTTAACAAAAAACTAAACAAAAAAAAACAACCAACCAAATTAAAATGAATGCCTTCTTATTTAGATGAGCATGAGGAGACATATTCTGACTGGCTCCTGTGCGGAAAGTAAGTAATCGCTCCAGTTCATGTCTGCCGATAGCTTTCACCGCGGCAGGGAAGAGTACACTTAGGCCAGGAACGACGAATGTCGCCGAGGAGAGACTAAGTTTGTGGCCAAAAGCTTGCACCCATTTGCCACAGTAGATGCTCCTTCAGTAGGTGAGTGTTCAATTGTAGTCAGAGAAAAGTTGCATGTGTTCCTCCAACCACATTTTCACTTGTAGTCATTATACTATACAGGTGAAACTCATAAAATTTGAATATTGTGTAAAAGTCCATTCATGTCAGCAATTCAACCCCAAATGTGAAACTAATATGTGCTATAAACTCATTACATGCAAACGGAGATATGTCAAGCCTTTGTTTTTTTGGAAACCCACATTTTCTGAGATATTCAGTTGATGGTTTTCATCAGCTGTTAACAATAAACATCAACATTATATCAAAAGAATGCTTGGGGGACAGCGTGGCGAAGTTGGTAGAGTGGCCGTGCCAGCAATTGGAGGGTTGCTGGTTACTGGGGTTCAATCCCCACCTTCTGCCATCCTAGTCACGTCCGTTGTGTCCTTGGGCAAGACACTTCACCCCTTGCTCCTGATGGCTGCTGGTTAGCGCCTTGCATGGCAGCTCCTGCCATCAGTGTGTGAATGTGTGTGTGAATGGGTGAATGTGGAAATACTGTCAAAGCGCTTTGAGTACCTTGAAGGTAGAAAAGCGCTATACAAGTATAACCCATTTATAATATATGGAGTTGCATGTTATGAGCCTATGTCACAAAAGTTTCACCTTGAAAATCTAAACATACCTTTGCATGATATTCCATTTTTTTTTGTTTCACAAGTATGTTTTCCAGGAAGATGACAAAGATTCTTAAAAGTTTTTAAAAATTTTACATTATTGTGTAATTTCCACATATGTTTTATTTTGTTAATTCTACAGAAGAATATTTTTGTCTTATATTTATTGTTTTTGTTCTCTTTTTTTCCAAAAACAAATTGACAAATAAATGATAAATGGGTTATACTTGTATAGCGCTTTTCTACCTTCAAGGTACTCAAAGCGCTTTGACAGTATTTCCACATTCACCCATTCACACACATTCACACACTGATGGTGGGAGCTGCCATGCAAGGCGCTAACCAGCAGCCATCGGGAGCAAGGGTGAAGTGTCTTGCCCAAGGACACAACGGACGTGACTAGGATGGTAGAAGGTGGGGATTGAACCCCAGTAACCAGCAACCCTCCGATTGCTGGCACGGCCACTCTACCAACTTCGCCACGCTGTCCCCAAGAGAGCCGATAAAGAATCAAATCGTTAAGCAGAATCAAAAGTGGAATTGGAACCGGAAAAATCATATAAATTCTCATTCCTCATATTTCAACCACGCTCATAACGTGAGTGAGGTTGTATTCTCAAACTTTTGGAATTAGCCTTGCACATATTAGTTATTTTATTACTAGTTTATATTTTAGTTTATTGGTAATATTTATCGTTTACATTGTACAAAGAAAGCATGGTCTACCAAGCCAAATTATTTTGTGTTAAACTTACCAGGCCAATAAAGCTGATTCCGATTCCGATTTTAATCAATAACAGGGCACAAACAGGTTTTGCAAGTTCTCTATTGCTGCAATAAATGTGACCATTTTTTGTTGTTGTTTGTACTTCCTTTTTTTGTTGAAATAATTGCAGTGTTTCAATTACGAGTCAGTTCAACTTGAATGTCGTACAATTCCATAAAAATAAAGTATTATTTACATTTAATCTCAGCATATGCATAATAACACCAATGTGCAACATGCAGTGGCATAAATGCATCTAAAAGCAGCTTTTGTAATGCAGGTCTGAATCAATCTTAGTTGTGAACAGAGAATCTAGATACTATTTACAAAGTTTATTTTCATCTATGTCTGGACAAAAAAAAATAGCGGGGGCGATTTCATGACATGTATTTAAACAATATTCATTTTCACAAGATTTTTGCAGAGGGTTGGATGTGGTTTCATTTGCAACTGCAGGGAACGCCTCCAGAAACGAGCACCTTGCAGAGAGACTTATACAAATTGACTGTGGAGCAAAATGTATTCCAAATTTACACCAAACCATATGCAATACTTATTTTCTAGACCCACAAGTGTTTTAACCTTAGATTAAAAATCATCATACTGTAGTTCCCCTTTAATCTTCCAAAAAGTGGACACTAATCTAAGCCACAAACAATACATCACATTTTTATTGTGATACAAATGTTGTGGTAGGTCTGTATGTAGGTTGAATTACTGAACAAACATTAAACAAGTTACGAAATACATGTGAAGATATATGCTCGATGCACGAGGGGAGAAAAAAATAGCTTGAAACAGATTCCTCTCATAAAACTATTTGTGGCGCATCTTGAATTTGAATGTGCCTCTGCCTGCACAAGGTTCCACATTCAGACGTCGACGTTGCATCTCTCATCTCTGTCTGCTCTTTCTGAAGCCCTAGCTTGGGCTCCAGTGTATGTTTACGTCGAATTGACACTATGCATATTGTATCCATATGTGAATATGAGAGGCCACACTATATTTATTTTAGTCAGTAGTGCATTTGGGACTGTGAAAGCCATGTGTGGTGCATGATGTATTTGCTTTGTGTTTGTGTTGCATCTGGTTGACAGGTCCGAATGCTCCTAGTCTATACTTCTCCAGGATCCACTGGGGAGGAGCTTATAAATCACCTAGGAATGGCCAGGTGCTTCTTGTTACCTAATGTTCCCCAACGTGAAGGACAAAAAAAAATTGCACACTATATTATGTAGGGCAGAGAAAACCATACCTTTGTTTACTGTTTTCTGGGCGTTGCTGTTCAACCAAACATTAAAACTAGAGATATGATGATACATGCGTTAAAATGTAATATCGGAAATTATCGGTACCGTTTTTTTTTTTTTTTTTTTTTTTTTTATTAAATCAACATAAAAAACACAAGATACACTTACAATTAGTGCACCAACCCAAAAAACCTCCCTCCCCCATTCACTCATTCACACAAAAGGGTTGTTTCTTTCTGTTATTAATATTCTGGTTCCTACATTATATATCAATATATATCAATACAGTCTGCAAGGGATACAGTCCGTAAGCACACATGATTGTGCGTGCTGCTGGTCCACTAATAGTACTAACCTTTAACAGTTAATTTTACTAATTTTCATTAATTACTAGTTTCTATGTAACTGTTTTTATATTGTTTTACTTTCTTTTTTATTCAAGAAAATGTTTTTAATTTATTTATCTTATTTTATTAATTTTTTTAAAAAGTACCTTATCTGTCCAAATTAGGCATAATAATGTGTTAATTCCACGACTGCATATATCGGTTGATATCAGTATCAGTTGATATCGGTATCGGTAATTAAAGAGTTGGACAATATCGGATATCGGCAAAAAGCCATTATCGGACATCCCTAATTATAACCTAACATAAAAATTACAATCCTCACAGTGAAACAATGTAAAACAATAGTCCCCAGGATTGCTGTATTCTATTGCAAGCCTCTCTTGTCAACAATTGCATTATTTTTTGAAAAAGATTTAACGTGGGTGTAAAAATACACCCAGCTCAGTTTCCATGCATTTATATTTGAACATCTTAAAAGAGGACTTCTGCAGCTTTCATTTGAAGGCTGCAGAAAAAAACAAAAAACACACTGGCAATTAGGCGAAAGCATTATCATGATAGACATGTTCACTGAAGTGATCGCACTCTCTGAAGTGGATCATGGGATATGCATGGCTCAGTCAGACTGAGAAGTTGACAGCATGAGGTGGGACCCCCGGCCCGCCTCCCTGTCCGCTCGTCTTTGATTGGAATCTTTCGCCAGCAATGAGCGAGCGCATGAAGACGGCGAAGAGAGAGGCAGATTCTTTCAGGTCAGGTTCCATCTCTTGCCAGCCCCTCTCCATTAACTAATGACTTCCCACTTCAAATAACTGTCACTGTCACCGACAGCATCTTAACTGTAGAATGTCTGAATAAATGCAATCAAAGATCCTAAGTAGGAGACGGAGGAAAATAGTCGGTTTCCTTCCATATGAATGAGGAGTGATATTGTGTGATGGACATATGCACGCACTTGATCCAAAGCCACGAGTAATGGAATCTGTTTTTATTTCACATCGCTTCTGACAGACTCGGAATGTTTGCTGGCCTCTTCTTCCTTATCCTGTTCTATACCATTGCAATGTAGTTTGATCACTCAGCAAATCACATGCCAGAGACAGCTGGATCGTGTTTATGATGTGGAGACTGACGCGGGTGTGCTGTAAGCGTCGTCCAAACAATTTTACTTGCTCGATTCCTGCACGCTCAATGTTTCCAAAAGCATGATTTGTGCCGTGGTGTCAGCACGCAGGGGAATAGTTTGTTTAGACTGGAGTTTAGTTAAGAGAGCGAGGATGTGAGAGCTTCTGACAAGGAACACATGGGTCATAGCTATGGTATACAATATGCTCCATAGCAGGGGTGTCCAAACTACACCCGCGGGACGTCTACTGCTTCATTAAAAAGAGCTGAACATCGAATCACTGCAACTTTGCTGTCCTTATGTGGACAATTCAAGTATATTGGGACAATGAGTATTGTTTTTTTTAAACATAGGAATAGTGCACAGCATTTACCTATATGACCCAATCCAAACAACCTTTCCCTCTCTTTCCCTCTCATGCCGCAAACTGCAAACAACACAAAAAGTCTATGTATGCTGACACTTGGTCACACAAAAGCAACCTACTTACTGAACTTTGTGGATAATATAAAAAATGTCCAAGGGCCATACATAATTCAAAATTACACCCATTTAAAGCCAGGACAATGCATGATGGGAAACATGCAAAACACTTGCTCCACACTTATCCATGTTTGGCACACTTTAGCTGCTAGATATTTCTGATTAATTACAAAAGTTGAAAGAGGTCGTCACGGAAATAAACAAGGTAGCAGTCAAACTTTCACATACTCTTAATATCCAATTATATTAATCAATAATTATGTATCCATTATATTAATATATCATAATTATATATATATATATATATATATATATATATATATAAGTTAGGTCAGGAAAAAACACAAGAGGTATCGGATCGATACCTAAATTAATGGTATCATCCAAAACTAATGTAAAGCATCTAAACAACAGAAGAATAAGTGATTATTAAATTTTAACAGAAGTGTAGGTAGAACATGTTGAAACGGAAAATAACCAGATATTAACAGTAAATGAACAAGTGGATTAATATATATATAAATATATATATATATATATATATATATATATATATATATATATATATATATATATATATATATATATATATATATACACATATATATATATATATATGTATATATATATATATATATATATATATATATATATATATATATATATATATATATATATATATATATATATATATATATAGTCGAGGTTTCTGTGCTTTATCCGTTATACAGTGCTCAATACCGGGGTAGAGCGGAATATATATATATATATATATATATATGGGCTTATATTGCCCATCCGATTTGAAGCTGAACTATTGCCACAATAGGACTTTTGGTTTTGTAATCATAATTTTTCCTCTTAATGTTTGTTACTTTACGGCGACGCGAGTAGGGAAGCTCTCTTTATGTGCGTGCTTTCTGTGTGTGTGTAAAGCTGCCACAACGCTCTCCACTTACCAAGACAAAGGTTGTGAATGACTGAAAAGAGGGCTCACTGCCTTCACTTAATTCTACTGGAAAATAAACACGCTCAGGTGCTGGGAGCGATGCAAAGAGTAACATGTCGTTGTCCCTGTTTGAAGCGAGAGACGAACAAACGATTCTGATTGCCGAACATACCTGTCACTCCAATGCCGGTGACTCAGGAATAATTATATAATTAAAATTTTGATGTTAATTATTGTGCAGCCCTAACTGTCAACACTGGCACTTTTTTTTTTTGGACCAAAAAATGATGTATAATTATAACATTTCATATTGCGTAGTATCTGATTTGGTTCACGTTTGGTTTGGTTTTGGTCATGTTATTTTTACGACGGGGGAAGGACTGAGTCGGAACCTTTAGAATAATATTCTATACATTACGTGTTGTCCAAGTTTTTCGGCACTTTTTGCAATTCCTTCTTGGACTAGACACACCAATGGCTACACTATGGAGCTTATTAGTATTTATTTCGTAAAGATGTAAGTGTATTTTCGCTCCACCGCAAACCCTGGCACTCAAACAGCAGAGAAAAAGAAAGCACACCACTAGTTATCTATTTTCTGTCCTCTTCTACTGACGTTTTACTGCTGGAATTGTACCTTGAGTTGAGTTGAATTGAATTAAGCTTTAAAAATGCTAAAAGAACAGATAGTTTATTAGTCTTTAAGATCAATTCACATTTACAGCAGCTTTACAAGGGTGGAAACACGCATTAGGATGAAAGGTTTAAAAAAATGTATATGACACAATACATTTAAGAAAATATCCATGACAGGCAGGCACTAAATACACAGGCTATGGTGTCTATATAATATATTATGTATATTGATTTTTTGCTTATGATGTTAACCATATCAGTTTTGAAGAAATCATGGACCATCTACACCAGTGGTCCCCAACCACCGGGCCGCGGCCCGGTACCGGTCCGTGGATCGATTGGTACCGGGCCGCACAAGAAATAAAAAAATAAATACAATTAAATTAACATTTATTAAATCAACATAAAAAACACAAGATACACTTACAATTAGTGCACCAACCCAAAAAACCTCCCTCCCCCATTTACACTCATTCACACTCATTCGCACAAAAGGGTTGTTTCTTTCTGTTATTAATATTTCTGGTTCCTACATTATATATCAATATAGATCAATACAGTCTGCAGGGATACAGTCCGTAAGCACACATGATTGTATTTTTTTATGCCAAAAAACAAAAATGCTCCCCTCCCCCGGTCCGTGAGACAAATTTTCAAGTGTTGACCGGTCCGCAGTTACAAAAAGGTTGGGGAGCATTGCTGTAGAGGATGTCACTGCAAAGCGATGGAAAGGGTGCGTTCTGAATACAGTTATCTACGGATTACTCAAAAATGTATATATATTATAGGAAATGACGAACATTAATTTTTAGGCGCATAACACACATAAGAGAACTTGTAATTTCGGTCATCTGAACGCTATGGGTCCTTTAAACAGGTTTATGGTTTCTCTCTCGCAGTAGATTATTTTGTGGACAACATTCTCAGTTTCAACTTTGAATACAATGATGCATGCTTACGTCATAAAAACAGTTAACGCTGTTTTAACGTTAGATTTATACTCTTTCTGGTATTTTTATGTCATTTCTTTCCCTCTTCAACATTGCTTTTTGCACAAGTTACATTACCTCACACTAAATGAATGTGTGAAAGCAATCGCATGTCAACTCAAACTGCAGTTGCATGAAAAAAATGACTGGCTTTTAAATGATTTACTGCGCAAATAATTTAATTATACCATCTGCTAAATGTGCACTATATAGCCCCCAGACCTTAACCAAAGATATTCATTTTACCTTCTCTGGGAAAAGAAGCTCCCATTGTGCAAAAAAAACAACAAAAAAAGTGTTGTTACCTCGACAGGAAAACAAAAACATGTGCTGAGTTGAGGTTTATGGGATAGTAAGCTGGGAGGCATTGTGAAATTTTAGCTGTTAATGATTCCCTCACGTTACAAACACACACAAAACACACACATAAAAGCCTTTCTTCACCTTGTCGTATGAGTGCGTGCATGTTTTCACCCCCTTTTTTTAAGCCTTTGTGCTGCTTATCTTCGGAGAACAAGTTGCTGACGAGGAAAGACAGGCGTTCCACAAAAGGAAAAAAAGCAGCCTGGTGGAGTCAATCCCAGACATTTGTCTGGCAAGGATGGATTTTTAGGAGTCAAATTTAGTGTGCTTCTGTGTAAGCATAGTTATATCCTTGCTGAATACCATTATTCCTTATGCCAAATCGTTTTGGTTATCATTTGGTTGTGGTTCATGTATTTGTTTGGGTAAACATTGTCTGGCTGGCATCCCAAATCCTCTCTGAATCTCAGTGCTTGTCAGAGTCAGATTTGATGCGGGTCCAATAGAACTCGAGTGCTGAGTCAGGTTACTCCCAAAGCCGTAGCGTCTGATTTACTGACTTATTGTGGCAAACCATAGTTCCATGAAAGCTACATAAATCACACCCTTGCTTAGTTGTTTTTTTCCCCATCAAATAAAAATAAGTTTGTCGGCAAAGGTTCCCAAATATTCCAAAACAGTTTGTAACAGCTTGTAAATAGAGGCTTTAGACACATGAGTTATCATAATAATCATTATAATCTTATAATATATAGACACTTTTCTTACACAAATTTCATGGACATGTAATCTTCGGTTTAGAGCTATAATGATAATATCGTGCTATCTTGATTTTTGTACTCCTCACTTTTTGTATGATCACATTTTTTTGCCAAAATTTACCCTAGCTTTTGGAAATTCGGTAATCCTACAGCCAAACACTGTGTGTAGCAAACTTGTTTATTTGTGTTGGTGCCTCAGACTCTTACTTTTTAATTCATAAATGTAGGATTGCAAAAAAAAAACAAAACACTATGGGGTCAAAGAAAGTTGCAAATGCCAGCTAGCACCTTGATAAAAAAGATGACAAACACTTTAGTTAAAAGAATAACTCGTACTCGTAAGTAAAAAAGTGGCGTTCGTGTGATGGTAAATGTTTATGTATCCTATTCATTGGTCATTTATATGCATTTTGCATTGTTTTTTGCATGTAAAACTGTAATTATTCTCCGTTAAATTTGTTTTGTGTTTATGTTTTTGGGTGTCTGGAACAGATTAATTGGATTTGTATTGTTTTTCATTGGAAAATTTGCTTAGGTTTTCGTATGTTTCGGTCATCGTCAGAACTTGTGGAATTGGTTACTCCACTTTATGCTATGTGTTAAAATATTTCAAGCCCCTAAATAATTACCGTATTTTTTGGACTATAAGTCACAGTTTCTTTCATAGTTTGGGCGGGGGTGCGACTTATACTCAGGAGCGACTTATGTGTGAAATTATTAACACATTAAGTAAAATATCAAATAATATTATTTAGCTCATTCAGGTAAGAAACTAGACGTATAAGATTTCATTGGATTTAGCGATTAGGAGTGACAGATTGTTTGGTAAACGTATAGCATGTTCTATATGTTATAGTTATTTGAATGACTCTTACCATAATATGTTACGTTAACATACCAGGCACGTTCTCAGTTGGTTATTTATGCGTCATATAACGTACACTTATTCAGCCTGTTCACTATTCTTTATTTATTTTAAATTGCCTTTCAAATGTCTATTCTTGGTGTTGGGTTTTATCAAATAAATGTCCCCAAAAAATGCGACTTATACTCCCGTGCGACTTATATATGTTTTTTTCCTTCTTTATTATGCATTTTCGGCCGGTGCGACTTATACTCCGGAGCGACTTATACTCCGAAAAATACGGTAGGTGTTTGGAAAATAACATTCATTTAAAAAAAAATAAAAGGTATACAAAATTCAATATAAAGTGGCCACAATGAGTTTAAATAAATAATATAGCTACAGTATGTGCACTATCAATGTGATGCGTTTCACGTGACAACCCCCCATAATTACAGCTGTTTTTCACTCTATTTGTTACTATTTTTTAGTGAGAACGGGCCTCTAACACAGGATATATACAGCAGCAATACCGTATTTCTTTCAAAATGTAAGTTTTTAGCTTTTTTTTTTAAACATATGCCACTGGCAATGTTCGCCATATTAAAAGTGTCAGTCACTGCAAAGAAACCCCAGCCTGAACTTGTTCTTTTCATCAGAGCACATCAAATCTGAGAAGTTTAGCCTCATTTGAAGGATTCAAGTAACTTTTTATCACATACTTTATTTTCCCCTTGCCTGTAGTGCAGTATATTTTAAAGAGCTAGCTAAGTCTACCAAGAAGAATTAAGTAAGGCAAAGCAGTATTAATGTGTTTGTAAAAAAAACTGTCCAAATTGTGTGTGTATGCATGTGTATCTTGTGAGCACATATATATTAAGTGGTGGCACAAAGTCACAAACACTTGTAATTCTTTGTTTGGACAAATTATGTCATGATGCTTCATGACTGTCCTGGAGCTTTTTTTTTTTTTATTTCTTAGTTTTGGTACAATTTTCTATCCAGCATCTATCCATTTGTCGTCCATTTCCTGTTCACTTTCATTTGCCACCACTGCTCCGGTCTGAGCGCTAATTCCCACAACTTTCTTGATTGGTAATCAAGCGACACACCTGTCAGTGTGTATTTTGTTGTGCTACGGGCTGCGTAGCCTTGCATTTTCTTGTTGTTTTTTTTTCACAAAGACTTTTCACTTGCACATTGCCTACTGTATCTGTCTCTGCATCCTGGTGCCATGCCAGCAACGCCAAGCCGCTAACGTAACACACAATTTAACAAAATCATACATGCCAAACTGACTAGTTTTATGTGCAATGTTTGGCCATACAATAACTGAGACAGTTTACACAACAGGGACACAATTTTGGCGAACATTTGCGGCGGAATCTTAATTATACAAAAAGCGGGGCGTACAAAATAATAATTTATTGTCCATCGCTGTGTCTTTTCCAGCTCAGTTGAGCAGCTAAAATACTTAAACTTACTTGTTTTGTAATCTGAGAGGTAGAACTTTAATTTGAATAAATGTGTTGCTGTTGTAAAATTATATGGCGTATTTAGGGCTGCAGCTACAGAGTATTTTAATAATTTAATAAGTTCTCTATTAGTTCAAGCAATCAGATAAAACAAACTTCATAGCCTTAATGTGAGGTTTAGGTCAAATAGTTGAAATAAACAAACTCATTTCTCCTTTCATAATTTTTTTCTAATAAAAGGTACTTCATCAACTTTGAACCACTTTTACATGTGTGCAATAATAAAACATGTAAAAACACTGCTCACATGTGTGTTCTATTGCAGTGTCCGTGCAGAAACTATGTTTGTGTATTTAATATTCTGAACACTCCATGCAGTCCAGAATTTAGAACATTTTATCAGTTACACTCTAATGAATATTTAAAGTAACAGAAAAAAAAATTGTAACTAAATAAACATATAGTGATGTATAATATATAAAAATATAGTTAGAGTGATTAATCGTTGCAGCGTGGTGTATTAATAAAAACAATGGATCAATTCATATTAGTTGGTGGTTACATGATTATATTATTTCTGTAACATTTTAGCAGTAGCTAAGCAGACTAGCAGAAGTTTTATGCTGTCCTGGCATCATGATGCCGAAGGTCGTCTTTTCAAGATGCAGAGGGATGTCAGGAAGCGGCTTGCAGGTAAGAAGAAATTATTTATTTTAGCTGCAGACAAAAACATGCTGCGCGGTGCCTATGGCACGGAAAACAAGAAGGATAGCCAAAAGATGCTAGTAATAATAAGAGCGTAAATGAGAACGTAACTTGTTGCATGGGAGCAAACAAAACCACCAGACCGAGTGAGGCCAGGGCATAGACTAAATAGCTCTCTGATTAGTGCCCAGGAAACAGGTGAGCGTCCCGAACACTAACCAGAGGCAGGTGAGAGTAATCTGCCGTCATGGCAACTGAAACACAGAAACTCAAAGGTGCTGAAAACACAAGTGAATGGAAAATGCAGACATACTATGATCCGGGCAGCGGATCATAACAAGAAGTTTAGTCAGTTTTTTGACAAAAATGTATTATAGTTTTAGATGTATTTTAGTCATCTAAATCTATTTAGTTTTAGTCTGGTTTTAGTCCACTAAATTCCTCAACATTTTAGTCAACTAACATATGAAGGAAAACAGATATGTTAAGTTGTCTCCAAAGCACTTTAAGGTTATTGCAGAGCATTTTAAAAACTAAATTCACAACAAGACCTGCACTCAACGGTATTTCAATAAGTACATTTTACACTAAACTTATTGTGTTTTATTATTTCAGCTGGAATCAAGTATTTTTTATCAAATGTTGAATAATAGGACTAAGATGGAAAGAAACAAACTGAAGAAAATAAAGAAACAACGTAGTTGTATTCTGTATTGTGTATACTAACTACTGAGCCTGGCCTCTTGGCCACTGTCCCTTTTTAAATACAACAACCAGTGTTACAAATCTGGAAAGTATATACAGTAGAGCAGTGGTTCTCAAATGGGGGTACGCATACCCCTGGGGGTACTTGAAGGTATGCCAAGGGGTACGTGAGATTTTTTTTAAATATTCTAAAAATAGCAACAATTCAAAAATCCTTTGTAAATATAAATAAAAACCTATCTTTTTTTCCAAATAGTTCAAGAAAGACCACTGCAAATGAGCAATATTTTACACTGTTATACAATTTAATAAATCATAAACTGATGACCTGTGATGAGGTGGCGACTTGTCCAGGGAGGTGTACCCCGCCTTCCGCCCAATTGTAGCTGAGATAGGCTCCAGCGCCCCCCCCGACCCCGAAGGAACTAAGCAGTAGAAAATGGATGGATGGATAAACTGATGACATAGTGCTGTATTTTACTTCTTTATCTCTTTTTTTCCAACCAAAAATGCTTTGCTCTGATTAGGGGGTACTTGAATTTAAAAAAAATTCACTGGGGGTACATCACTGAAAAAAGGTTGAGAACCACTGCAGTAGAGCATGTATCTCACATACTGTATCTGTCATTTTTTGTGCTTGAAAAAAGACAAACCTGGTCTTTTGGGTTGTCAATTTGTACAATTAACTGAACAGTGTGCCGAAGACATCGATTAAAGTGCACAGTGCAGGTGTCTTAGTTTGTCTATGAATGTTCTCGTTCATCCAGGTCATTGTAATCTCAGGGCATTCAATCGATCGCAATTGGACTGTTTGGTTTGTCTTAGAAGATGTTTCACCTCTCGTCCGAGTAGGCTTTATCAGTTCATGCTCACAGACTTAGGTTGGTCAGATCTAGTCTAGTGGCTGGTGCCAGTACCTTAGTAGGCTTCATCAGTTCATGTTCCTAGATTTATATTGCTCAGATCAAGTCTTAGACTTAGATTGGTCAGATCTAGTCTAGCGGCTGGTGCCAAAACCCCAAATATTTATACTTCAAAACCAGAAGGTGTGTGCCTGGGCAAGAATGGTTTCCCAAAAAAAACTATTTTGATGCAAACGAGCAATCCTGAATGTCAAAGCCAACAACAGCCTTTGAAGTGTAATTTCCCCTTGTTAGCATTGAGGTATTGTGTGGCAGACTTCTACCAATCCAAAATAGTCGCAATCCCCCACATTAGCATTCCATTCAGTTGTAAACAAATGGCACAAATGACATTCTGGTCACAGAAGGTGAGCAGAATGTTTCTAACTCCTGTTATTTGTTGGAGGCTAAATTGCAGAGTCTTTTAGGAAAGGTTGAAAGTATCTTAGCTTATTAAATTGTCGGACAAGCTCGGCAGTGGTGTACTACAAAAGTAATGGTAGACTAAGCACTTTTGCTCCTGCGCTACCCTCTTTAATAGTAACAGTAATTCAGTAGAGTATGAGTATTATTGAGATATTAGCATTGGCTTACTTACTGTTGCGTAGATAGCCGGTTAGCCTGCAGACATCCATCCATCCATTTTCTACCGCTTATTCCCTTTGGGGTCGCGGGGGGCGCTGGAGCCTATCTCAGCTACAATTGCATCCATATGTTTTCTCTTTTTTCCAGGTGTGGAAGACATATTGTATTGAGGTGTGTAACAATACAGTAAGGATGTAGCGATGTGAGAATTTCATACCACAGTTATTGTGACCTAATCTATCACGGTTATGATTATTGTTGTGGTATTTTTGAATGTGCTCAAAAAGTACACTGAAATCTTTTGACCAAGTTATATTTTTTTTAAACACAACTGAAATGAATAGACACACACTTTGCATGCCTTGTGTTTCTTATGCTTCACTGATATTGTTTTAGTCTTTGTGTTTTATCTGTTTTAATGGCTAAGCTCTTAGTGTTTTAAATATTGGTTTGTACTGTAGCACTTTAAGATTCCTTTAAACAAAAAGTGTGTAATAAATCAAATCTTTTATTTTTATTTATTAATTCTGGCGGCCGTTTTGTTGTGCTACTCTGTTAAGCGGTCCTCGAACGCACCATAAAAACACATCCGTCTCTTCCTCTGAGGAAAGATCGATCATCATAATTCCGTTCTAAGAGAACAGAGCTTGCAGGTTCAATGTGCACAATTGAATGCCTTAGTTGCTCTGACAGTAATGTGTTTATATAATCTTATATTGGGGCATGTCGTTTCTCAGTGGGGAAAGGCGTTTAAGTACCAGTAGAATGGAAAAACAAGTTGCCTCTATTTTGAAGCTATAATCTTATGTATTTGATTTATAACACCTACAGACTTACAACATTTGCTAGTAAATAGATATGATCAAAATAGTATCAATCTCATGGAGCCATTTTGAGAGATAAAGAGCAAGCCAGTCACATTATCCGTGACATAGAGGTGGGAACCACAGATCCATTCCCCACCAAGAACAATGCAAATCATGCAGACTTTGTAAGAGCCAACAATGATTACTTTGCGACAAATTATGATCCAGAACCTTATGTTTTTAGCCTGAATATAAAGAGGATGAGTTACAAGTATTAGAAGCTGTGTGCTAAACAGATGCCGCTTTAGTAAAACACTAGCATCATGTAGCAGTATAGCCAAGTGCTAAACAAGAAATACAAACTACGAACGTAATAAAACGATCACTAACCGTACAATGTCTGTTCTCAATGCGATGACGACAGATAGGATGTTCATATCTTCCTGTTTAAATGAAAAATTAATCATAATCCACATGAAGGGTTAAAAAGATAAGTCGCTGCCTGCAGACACCATCTTCAGTTGTAGTGTCTTTATCTCCATTTCCGTGTATAATGTCACAGATGAACAACTGCTAGATTTGTGGCTAAATCCTCCTATTATCCAGATGAGAGGCATGATTTCTAATTTAGTACAGGGGTGCCCACAATTTTTCAGCAGGCGAGCTACTTTTCAAATGACCAAGTTGAGGTGATCGAACTCATTTTCATATGTGTGTGTATGTATATATATATATATATATATATATATATATATATATATATATATATATATATATATAAAGCACCATATCCCAGCACCATATAAATTATATTAGCTTGAGCAACACAATGATTTTCCAGAATAACACAAGCTTTAATTGAACGATAACTATCTATCACTCATCTAACATATTTGATAATCAGCATGATTTTGTAGCAGTCCACGTTTTTATTAATATCCTGAAGTTTAGCATATTAAACAATTTTAACATCATTAAAGCATGAATGTGAAAAACATACCAAATTTTCAACCACGACTCTTTTTTTGTTAGCACAGGCAGGGTGGAGCAGCACTTTTATTGTGAAGACAGGAACTGTGCGGTCAGTCTTTAGGCTTTTGACAGCAGGTACAACGCGAGAGTCTGTTAAAATAAAAAAGTGTTTCTCGCCTTCCTGCCGGTCATTTTTTATTTTTATTTTTATCATTTCTTAATACTAAGCTCACAGCAGCCACAAGATCCTCGAGTGCCGCAAATGTCAGTCTAGTGACAAAAGTGACGTCATAGTGAAGATTGACGACCGGTAATTTTTAGGTCTATTTTTTTTAATGCCGAATTCCTAACTTGTCTCGCCCGCCAAAAGACAAAATTAAATATGATTGGATTTCGTCTCTCTTAACATTTTCGTCACGTCGACAAAATTGTCACTTCCTTTAGCATTTGTTTTGATTTGTTAATGTCCTATTTTAGTTATGGACAACACCTAGGATGAACAGTTGTATTCAACAAAATGAACACTGCATCTTAGCAATACATTCTTCCTGAATACACAACAAAGGAAATTTAATAATTACTGTATAATAAGGGTGTAACGGTACGTGTATTTGTATTGAACCGTTTCGGTACGGGGGGTTCGGTTCGGAACGGAGGTGCACCGAACGAGTTTCCACATGGACATATTAAGTAGCGCACCGCACGGACGGACATAAGTAGCCTGCATCGTTAAGATCTCCCGTTTGGGAACACTTCGGCTTTGTGGTGCGATACAACAATGGAGGACGAGAGGTGGACAAAGCTTGAAAGCGGTTTGCCGACATTGTTCAGCAGCAGTAGGGTATGCTTCTGGCAACACGTCAAACATGCTAACCCATTTGAAGCGGCACCACCCCAAGTGAACATCGCTTCAACGAAGAGAAAGACGAGCGCGGTGCAAACACAGCATTCAAGCAGCCTCTCCTCGGCCAGTCAGACAGGGCTAAAGCAATAACAAATGCCGTTGGTGTTTTTATAGCAGCAGATTTAAGACCATATTGCATTAAAAACTAGATTTTGACCCACTTCTATGGTGGAAGAACAATGAGCCCATATATCCTCTTACTGCCAAGTTAGCCAGGCACTACCTCGCCACACCTGCTACCTCCGTGCCCAGCGAAAGGGTATTTTCCACAGCTGGAGACATTGTAATGCAAGCAGGTCTGCTCTTTCTGCAGACTATGTGGATAAACTGATTTTTCTGACGATTGAGTGAAAGTCACCGGGGTTAAAGGCTGGGGGGGGGGGGGGGGGGGGGGGGGGGGGGGAACAGTTCATCTGAGGCTGAGTTGACTTGAAACTGTTTAATGTTGCACTTTTTATATGTAGAAGAAAAGCTTTGTCATTTTATTTAATCTGAGCAACAACTTGAAGCAGTTTAATGTTGCACTTTATATGTAGAAATGTTGCACTTTATATGTAGAAAGTTTTTGTTAAGAAACCAATTCTGAGCCTTATCTTATTTAGTTTTTATTTTATATATGTTGACCACATTAACCCTGGCAATGGACCCTGTGTGTGTATATGTATGTTATTGCTATGCTTAGCATTCATGACTGCCTGCTGTTGCACTGATCAGCCTAGTGGTGGCTCACATCCATCACACACAGAGCTATTTCTATTTTTGGCCAGAATTATTATAGTGTTCCCAATGTTAAAAGGATAAAGCCATTGTTTACAAATTTGGTAAATAAATAACCAGAAAATGTATATTTTGTTGTTTTCTTACTGTACCGAAAATGAACCGAACCGTGACCTCTAAACCGAGGTACGTACCGAACCGAACTTTTTGTGTACCGTTACACCCTTACTGTATAAATATATAGTATAAGATGATGCCATGTAGTTCCTACTTCTTAACGTCAACAATATCATCTTTAATTGGCTGCGTAGATGAATAGATTTATAACATGCATCAACACGAAGAAAAATGAGTTGTTCCTTAGTGGAACTCTGAATAATGAGGTGAACATTTCCAACGCCGCTCAGCCATTACTGCTCCTGCCTGGTTGTCAGTTCTGCCTCCCCACTCTTCTGCCATTTCCCATCCTCCTGCTTGCAGAGCATCGCTTCATCTTTCCCCTGTGGGAATACCTCAGAATGTTCCAGACAGGTTTGTGATGGAGCTTGTGTTGTGGCTGATTTGCCAAAAGTGTTCTCTGAAAGCTTCGGTGGCCAGTGATGCGTTGCCTATTATTACATTGTCATCCCTCTCGCCATACTTTCATACAGAATATGCTGTGTATGCCAAAATCTGTGTGGTCTAAGGCACATTAATCTAGCATTTGACTCGACAGTGAAACGCTTTAAAAACACATTTGTGATAGAAACTGTACCACATAATACATTTCATGAATATAGAATAGATATTTTAATTTATTGCATTTTAAGGGGCTGCTTTTTATCTCTCAAACATCAGCTGCCTCTTGTCACGTTGCAATTACAAGGCAAGCACATTACGGTAATTATTTTACCTATTAACTGTGTGGTTATGTGATTATAATTATAATTCGTCTGTTTGTCAAGAGTAGCTTCTTATCATATTCACAAACAGAACGTAACCCATTAATGAGCACTTTTATTCAGACACTTTAAGTAAGATGAATGAGGGTATATTAGTCAAAACAGTAAAATATCCTCAGACGTCATTAGGTGTCTTAGATTTAAATATGAGTTATTGAAATAGAATGAATGTTTGCACGAGCCGTCTCACTGCAGAACCATACATTTTTCTCCCAGACATCCACAGGCTATTGTTGAGATATAACAGAGCAGAGCAACAAATAAAGAGATTAGGATTCTCTCGCTGAAGGAGAGGATGAATCAGAGAAGTAAATGAAAACTGCAGAAAGACTAGAGATCATTAAATTGATCTTCATGCTGATATAGCCTGTAGCACTTCTAAATCATACAGTTAATCCTCCCACTCACACACGTGAACACCAGATAATGCAACTCAACAAATATTTGATGTTTTTACTTTTTTTTTTTTCATGCTGCATTCAGGAGCTAAACCGCTGTCACTTCCCCACCTGTTATCTTTAAAACCAGCTGTTAGGATTCTGCTTATTTTCTTAAATGAGCAATCCTCAGGAACTTAATAACAAGCGAGCATGGAAAGTGCGGCATTATAGCAATGAACTGCATGCTTGTTTGGAGTAACGAAATCCAATCGTGTATATTTAGGCAGTATCATATGCAGCAGGTTTCATCTTGGAAGCCTTTGTGTTCCCCACTTCACTTTACCTTCTGTCCCACACACGCACGCACAGTCAGTATGTGTATGCAAGCAAGGCACACTGCATATACAGTACATATGCTTGTTCCAATTATCACAAGTTTATTCTTCCATTTTTTGTTGTTACGTGATCCCACATGTGAAGTACCACCATCAACAAAACTATTGATTAAAGTTAAAAGTTAAAGTTAAAGTACCAATGATTGTCACACACACACTAGGTGTGGCGAAATTATTCTCTGCATTTAACCCATCACCCTTGATCACCCCCTGGGAGGTGAGGGGAGCAGTGGGCAGCAGCGGTGGCCGCGCCCGGGAATCATTTTTGGTGATTTAACCCCCAATTCCAACCCTTGATACTGAGTGCCAAGCAGGGAGGTAATGGGTCCCATTTTTATAGTCTTTGGTATGACTCGGCCGGGGTTTGAACCCACAACCTACCGATCTCAGGGCGGACACTCTAACCACTAGGCCACTGAGTAGGTCAAAGGGGAACATGTACACAGTACACAACTGATTTTGAACCACATACATGTTCACAGTTTTTTTCTTGTCATTATTCCGCCTGCCAACATTAATAACCAATATTCAATTAACTGTTCAGTGTCAAAACATTAACCATTTTTAGAACTTGTTTATTTTGCATGCTGTTTTTGTCGAAGCTCATATTGGAACATTTCCAGAAATTACTCACTTACTAACCTCATAACTGCATGTATGCAGTAATACTCTAATAATTAAATAATTGCGCATTCAAAATGTTTGTGATTGTGTGGTACTGTTCATTTGTTGTATGTTGAGAAAGTTGAAGCAAAAAAAGATCACTACTTGGCTAAAACCAACAGGGGCACTTTCTGTCTCAACTAGTTTACCGTCTAAAAAAAGACATTATGCAAGCTATAGGACAACAACCACTATAGTACAACTTCATCCATCCATCCATCCATCTTCTTCCGCTTATCCGAGGTTGGGTCGTGGGGGCAGCAGCCTAAGCAGGGAAGCCCAGACTTTCCTCTCCCCAGCCACTTCGTCCAGCTCTTCCCGGGGGATCCCGAGACATTCCCAGGCCAGCCGGGTGACATAGTCTTCCCAACGTGTCCTGGGTCTTCCCCGTGGCCTCTTACCGGTTGGACATGCCCTAAACACCTCCCGAGGGAGGCGTTCGGGTGGCATCCTGACCAGATGCCCGAACCTCCTCTCGATGTGGAGGAGCAGTGGCTTTACTTTGAGCTCCCCCCGGATGGCAGAGCTTCTCACCCTATCTCTAAGGGAGAGCCCCGCCACCCGACGGAGGAAACTCATTTCGGCCGCTTGTGCCCGTGATCTTGTCCTTTCGGTCATGACCCAAAGCTCATGACCATAGGTGAGGATAGGAACGTAGATCGACCGGTAAATTGAGAGCTTTGCCTTCCGGCTCAGCTCCTTCTTCACCACAACGGATTGATACAGCGTCCGCATTACTGAAGATGCCGCACCGATCCGCCTGTCGATCTCACGATCCACTCTTCCCTCACTCGTGAACAAGACTCCGAGGTACTTGAACTCCTTCACTTGGGGCAGAATCTCCTCCCCAACCCGGAGATGACACTCCACCCTTTTCCGGGCGAGAACCATGGACTCGGACTTAGAGGTGCTGATTCTCATCCCAGTCGCTTCACACTCGGCTGCGAACCGATCCAGTGAGAGCTGAAGATCCTGGCCAGATGAAGCCATAAGGACCACATCATCTGCAAAAAGCAGAGACCTAATCCTGCAGCCACCAAACCGGATCCTCTCAACGCTTTGACTGCGCCTAGAAATTCTGTCCATGGTCCAACTTATCAAGGCATATTCTGCTCATTGTTCCTCACTGACACTGTACAATAGCTATATATTTTATAATAAGGACTGTTTATCAAAACATAATAACCCCAAATACTTGTATCTCAAATCAATATTCACAATTCACAAAAAAAGTATTCAAAATTCAAAACATCCAAGCTGAAGGGCCCCAAAAGATAATTCTAACATGTACAAGGCTTTTTAATAAAATTAAAAAAACTTGATAACAACTCAGTGAGGGTACCTCAAGGATCAATCTTGGGCCCCTCCTGTTCCGTGTCTATACTAATGATCTACCTGACATCTGCTCAGACCCTGTCTACATTAAGCCGGATAACTCATTAAACAAATAATTATTTAGCCTAAGCCCCGTTTCGGCCACACTAAATCATCGTTTAAGGTTCCCCTCCTTGCATATTTTTTTACACGGGTAAGTGCGCCGTCTATTTCTTGAATCTGCGGCACTTAGCTTTGTATGGACTCATTGATCGTTTACAAACTGAGTTAGGAGAGGAAGTGACGCCAGAAAGACCGCGCCACACACAGAGAGTGCTGTCAGAAAGAACACGCCACAGCCAGCTTTATAATAAAGCGGTTTTGTAACTCGGAGCTAACCACTGGAAATATGGAGGCAAGTCATCCAGACATGCCCGTGTTTCTCCTTACGTCTGTACAGACACTTATGGAAATCTCACATGAATACCTCAAGAGAAAGCGATTGCAGCTATTTGGGATACAACACTTCTCAGATGGCAAGAGAACTTTCAAATTTCCAGGTCAGCTGTGATTCTACTTACCGAAAAACGTTGTCCATTTGTCGAAGGAGAGACAACGAGAATGCGGGCCCCCGTAGATGTGATAAAAAAAAGGTAACGTATGCTTTGTATTACCTGGCCGTCGAGGGAAGACTCCAGAAAACGCCGAATGCTTTTGAACTGGCTAAGCAGACTGTATCAGTTATTGTCCGCCATGTATGTCACGGACACAACATCTAGGTCCAGAGTATATAAAGTCACCAAAAACGAATAGACAAAAGGTGAAGGCAAAAGAGTGAGGAGTGTCCTGACCAGATATCTAGATCCCTAGATTGATTGTTGTAAAATGTTCTTTATCACTTGGTTTACTTTCGCATGTCCATTAAAGATTTGATTAATTTATGATGTCTCAGGTGTGATTCACTACAATAGGGCCCCACCGCACACTGGATTCCAGTTAATTGAAATACCACAACACTGGCTATTGTTCAGATAAGTTAAATTTAAGAACTTGCACACAAAGCAACACTGGAGGTGACTATGACGTGTGCATTTTCCGCGCATGCGTACTAGGTCACGTTGCGCCGGCAGACAGAGGGGGCAGGGGGTCTTAAACCATTGTGTGTGTGTGGACAAGGATAAGGTTAGGTGGGATTTACCCTGGATAACCTTAGTGTAGAAAGGGCCTCAGAGGTTAGCACCAAAATGTACACAGATAATGCTGTAATATATGTCCATGCCTAATCAAAAGAGAAGGCTGCATTTGCACAAAAGAGTGCAATGTAAAACAAATGCAGAACTCTAAATCTTAAAAAAAAAATGTTTTATTAAGTTTTATTTTTCCAAAAATAAAAGCGGAAGAAGATGGATGGATGGATGGAAAAAGCCATGTTGGAATGACGTATATTATTGTGAGAGGACAAATATATGAGAAGTAAAGGCCATCAAATATCCAGGGGTGGTGTTGGACAGCGCTCTTCCAAGAAGCTTATTTCTAAAGTTTCGAAAACTGTTAAATTGAATCTTGCTCAGTTTAAATTCGTTCAACATCAGATGAGTACAGAGGGTTTATTGTATAACATTTCCATGCCCTTGTACCAGAGGGTGAAATCATGTGATTCATGTAGACTGTTATGACAATTTTAAATCTACAGCTTTAGGCCAAAACTGCTTTTCATTTAGAGCAGCAAGGATAGTGAATGTTTTACCATTAACGGTTCTAGACTGTAGTACTTTGCAACACTTTAAATAGAAAATAAAGAAATGGTTGAAGGATCATCAGGTTTGTAGTCACTATTTCTGTACATATGATTTGTGTCTATTGATCTGTAGTTGATCTTTATGCTGGTGCTGTTACTGTTTAAGCAAACTTATATGGTATCTCCTGTAACCTGCTTCCCCATCAAACGTAAAATAGAAAATAGTGTTCTGTGTACAAATTGGCTTTCTTTAGACTATATTTTGCTCGTACTGCTTCACAAAGTCAACTACACTCACACCTCAACTCTTTTTTTTTCTTTGATTCAATATAAATAACCTGTTTCCTGTAACCTGTGTAATCTGTATAGGCTCTTACGAGGGTGACAGTAGCTACGCCAACTACCACTGTACAGTGGTACCTCAATTTAAGAGTGCTTTCAAATAAGACATTTCTCTCAGCTTAGAGGTACCATAGAAGTCCACTGTCCAAGGTGAATGCTGTTCATTAACATTACTGTAATTTCTGGACAATGAAGCGCCCCGGTATATAAGCTGCACCCACAAAATTTTAGAAGAAAATAATATTTTTTGCATACCTTAATTGTTTGCAAACAGTGCCTGTCACACGGCAGGAAAACAGCTGATCAAACAAAACAGAAGTCATCGTCATGGACCCACTAGCTGCGAAAGCTAGCTCTCCAATCAGCTAAACAGACTCAATGACTCCACGGTGAGGTTTTGGTGAATTTACTGAGGACTTAGTCAAACTGAAACAATACAAAAAGAATGCCATTGTTTTTTAATAATACTAAAACAGATGCTCGTAAACGTGTTAGCATGTTGGCTAATGCTAACAATGCTCACTTGATTACATTACGATAGCACGTACAAATATGCATGAAAACTCTTCTACAGACTTCACACATGGAACGGTTTAGTAAGTATGAATAGTTGTAGTTATATTGTTAAACTCACAAACATTACTTGGAGCGATGAATGACGAATCTATGGACTACTTGCTAAAAGCATTAAACAGAAGGAAATAATGTAGACTTTCGCCCCGCAAAACGTGCAGTAAGGGTACTCGTCCAAAAGATGGTGCCATAGTGCAAACAATAGCACACCTGTTCAGTGTCTTTGCTTGTTTTTTATGAAAACTATTTGCATCGTGGCCGTTAGCCAAGACAAATCCATAAATTAGCTGCATCATTTTACAAGCTGCAGTGTTCACAGCACAGGAAAAAAGTAGCAGCTTATAGTCCGGAATTTACAGTACGTTACTTCATAAAACTACTGTAGTTGTTAGTACATTCTAACATATTGTTTTTCAACAATATTTCTTATTTAAAATGTATTTTTTAAAGGCATGTTACTTGTTAAAATTGTAGTGTTTTGAGAGGGGGAAAGCACCATTGAATTGATTTCAAATAGTTTCAACGGGAGACATTGATTTGTGATACAAGTGTTTTATTTGAAGAGTTCTGCCACAGAACCAATTAAGCTCGTAAGTTGAGGTATAACTGTACTGTAGATTAATGACTTTATGTTTTTTGACAAAAGGTCCTGTAGCAATAAATGTAACAGAGAGTTTTAGTGTTTTATGGAGATTATATATTTTGTGGGATCGCTTTACTTCTTGATAAATGGTGGATCGGGTTAATTTTTTCTTACTGGATAGCACTTGAATCTTCTCTTGAAAGGCCAAAAACTCCCATAAAAATGCTACATACATTTTAGTAGCCCTTGAGCAGAGGTGTGTAATGATAATGCTCACTGAATTCATTAGTGAGTGCGGGAACTGACCCTGAATTTGCAGGAGATTGATCAGATTCAGTGATTCCTCATCTCATATTTATAGGTTTGGAGTCTTGGACTTTCTAATGAGACTAAACCAATGCAGTGAATGTAAACACAATGAAAGTCAAATTCTGCAGCAAAGCCATTCAATAGAAATGTTGCATTCGTAAGTTTGTGTAATTTTCTTCTATGGCAACGATTTGTTAATAAAATCTTTAATGGTCCGTTGCTAGCTTCCACAGTAAGACACCCATAGAAAACATCCCTGCACACAATAGTTGTTTGTCAAATGTTTGTCTGCTGAAGCCCTATTTCCTGTGGCCTTACACCAAAATGGGTCAGGTAATCTATTCCAGGAGATTCCTTGCTAAAGGTCTTGCCCAAAAATGTCAGCAGACAATAAAACATCCACAGCAACCCCACAAAGATGAGCCCCTGTGCGTTTTCCTTGTCAGTCACTCTTTACTAGTAGAGGAGTATGAGAAAAGCAAGTCAAGATTAGTAGCTTCCTAATTGACAGAGAGTTCATAACGGGCTCCTCCTCCGTGACAGTTGAGGACATTTTTTCTCTAATAGCCGTAGGACACCTGTACTTCTTGTCATGTTCTTTGAGCTTCATTGACAGCATGTAGCAGCTTCAGTTTTGATTCTGCGACACTGTCAGATGTCTTACATTGTCTGACTCACTCTTGCACGATGCTATTTATAAGTAGAGTTGGCTGAAACGGTGTTATGTTGTCACCTGCACAAACATCACTGTAGTAACAATCCGGTCACAACTTTATATTCTGGTGATTTCCCCCCAAAAATATATTTAAAGGAGGATGCAGAATGTCGGTTTTTGTAGGCCCCACTTTTTTTATGATTATTAAATATGACTGTAAATAACAATGGTTTCAAGTGATTGCACTAAAGCAGTGATTCCCAAACTGTGGTACGTCTATCACCAGTGTTACGCGGGCTCCATTTAGAGGTATAGCAAAGAATCACTTGATTAAAGTACTCTGTTTTATTTCCCTATATTTAACACGATTTTACTGTTCAAACTGAGTATAATGTTACAGTGGCCACAAACATTAAATATACTTGTTAAAAAAAACATCTGCCTTGTTTTTAATGAATACTTAGGCCTACTACGCAAATTTATTTTAATGTTGGTCATAATGTTGGTACTTGGAAGTTTTTTCTACGGTCGTACTTGGTGAAAAAAGTTTGAGTAGCACTGCACTAAAGATACAGCAGGTAAACAATAGCATGGTTTAATGCTGCTGATAACCATCATTCATGAGTGACATCGGTTGATAATAATTGTGATACCGATTACAGGTATTGTATTTTTTTAAATGTATTTCTTGTAAGTGCTGTTGACAGTTTAACAATATCAACACAAGTTCTTTATTCTTTTTCGATTAATAAAATTATTTGAGCAAAATATAATCAATAATACACAACAACCAAACAAAACCAAAAGCCACAAACTACGACTCATTTAAAATCTTTGGTTTATGTCCTCAAAGTCCTCCTGTGCTTAGGGAATTATTCCCTGAATTTGTAAATATTAATGGGCGGTAGAGATGCGCGGTTTGCGGACACAACCGTGGAGTCCGCGGATTACCCGCGGGTCGGGCGGTTGAAATAAAAAAAAATTAGATTTTATCCGCGGGTCGGGTCGGGCGGTTGAAATAAAAAAAAATTAGATTTTAAATAGATTCAGGCGGGTGGCAGTTAAACCAATTCAAAAATATATATACATAGTTAAATGTTGTTACCCACATACGAGAAACGAGCAGGCACCTGCAGCATATGCCAGAACAGAAGAAGAAAAAAAAAAGAGATGGACACTTTTACGAAGCGGAGAAGGGACGCCTCGCCGGGGTCCGGGACCGAGGCCCCTTCCCCCGAGAGGGCCCCACCGGGAGCCGTAGCTGAGGTGATCCGCGAGAAGGGCCCGACGCACGTCCAGGGTCACCACTGCGCCCACCGCACCGACACCCCGCCTCGTCCGCCTTCGCCGCGGCCGGCGTCACGCGCAGCAGGTAAGCAGCTTACCTGCCCGCCACCCCCGTGGCCGGTGGCTCGTAACAGGGGTCACTCCACGCGCTCCGCCTGCGCAGCTTACCTGCCCGCCACCCCCGTTGCCGGGGGCGCGTAACAGGGGTCACTCCGCGCGCAATGCGCTCACGAAAGGGGTAGGGCTCACCCTGGTGAGCCGAGTGGGCCACTTTTGGTAAGCAGAACTGGCGCTGCGGGATGAACCGAACGCCGGGTTAAGGCGCCCGATGCCGACGCTCATCAGACCCCAGAAAAGGTGTTGGTTGATATAGACAGCAGGACGGTGGCCATGGAAGTCGGAACCCGCTAAGGAGTGTGTAACAACCCACCTGCCGAATCAACTAGCCCTGAAAATGGATGGCGCTGGAGCGTCGGGCCCATACCCGGCCGTCGCCGGCAGCGAGAGCCGCGAGGGCTAGGCCGCGACGAGTAGGATGGCCGCCGCGGTGCGCGCTGAAGCCTCGGGCGCGAGCCCGGGTGGAGCCGCCGCGGGTGCGAGGGACTTCGCACCTCCACGCGCTTGGAGGTGCGCTCAGCGCCGCTCCCAGATGATTGCGCACTGGTGTGCGTCTGGGCCGTGACAGCGTGGCACGCATTGAATGTCTATGCTGCATTGGATCAGTCTCCTTTCTTTAACAGGCAAAAGCTTTATAACCTCACTAATGCCTTGCATCGTCTATATTAGATATATAACAACGGGCGGGTGCGGTTTTGATTAAATGTTAGATCGGGTGGATGGCGGATGGTTGACGACTTTTGTGATGCGGTTGCGGATGAAATAATTGCCTATCCGCGCATCTCTAATGGGCGGTATAGCTCGGTTGGTAGAACGGCCGTGCCAGCAACTTGAGGGGTTGCAGGTTCGATCCCCGCTTCCGCCATCCTTGTCACTGCTGTTGTGTCCTTGTGCAAGACACTTTACCCACCTGCTCCCAGTGCCACCCACACTGGTTTAAATGTAACTTAGATATTGGGTTTCACTATGTAAAGCGCTTTGAGTCACTAGAGAAAAGCGCTATATAAATATAATTCAATTCACTTCACACTTAACAAAAACAAATGTAATATATAGAAATATCGACCTAATGACTGTAGTACTGATAGTATACTAACACCACCCTCAGTATCGACAACACCATTTTATGGATCGATTCTCTCGCTCTCTTGTACTGACTGCGACAATGCTAACACACTAACAGTTGTTATAATATCCTCTCTTAGACTCATTAAACTACAATTTGATATCTGCTTACTTTCTGCTGTAATGTGGTTCCATCTACTCTTCTTAAACTTTGCTGAGTACTTATCTATTGGTGTTGTTTAAAGCTACCTTAGCGGTTTGCTTGTTTTTGGTGTGTAACATGTTAAGACCTCCTTCCAGTGATAATGTTACCTGATAATGATATTTAAGATGCTAAGAAATGAAGTTTATTTGCCATAATGGAGATGCCAATTATTTGTTTTTAGGGGAGTGGCTCCACACTGTGTATAGAGATTATTACCTGCTAGCCACTTGTCACCCGGGAGGGTAAAACTAAACACAGTGTCCGCCACGGAAATTGGAGTTTATCACCAGCAAAAGGCATTAATCGGCAATGGATCACATACTTTTTTGAATGAAAATCGATCGATCAGCACATCTTTAACATTTTTGCATTATTTTCTAAATGTGTAAATATTTATTTTTCATACCATGTCAATATTTTTGATTGTCTGGAACAGATTATTTAGATTGACATTATTTCTTATGGGAAATGTTGCGTCGGTTTTTGGCAGATGTGCTGCAATAATTTGCTTCCCTTATTTAGCTCTACGATATGAGCCAAATACCTCTCTATATGATGCAACACAGTCCTGCAGCACTGCAAGCTACAACTTAAATCCATCAATCCATTTCTTGAGCTGCTTATCCTGTGCTGGGTCACGTAGGGCTCAATCTAAGCTAAGCATTGTTATCGTCGGGAACTTTGATCCTGAACATGTAGTAAATTTCCGCAATCTAGTGTTTTTTTTGTCTTAGAATCCTCATTTTATTTTGTGTTATCATTCAATAAGGTCCCTGTGCAAATAACGACTACTTCGTAATTCATATGAAGCCTATCTTGTTGATAAAAGAGATATATTTAGGGAGAGGATAGTCTTTACTTCTCTTCTCTTATGTAAAACGTGGCCTTGTGTCTTGCTCTCCATTTGTTCCTGCTCTCTGCCCTCAACATAGTGTGTGTTTCAGCATGCATGAGTGTATTTCCTCATGTTGCTCCCCTGCATGCTGAAAAGGTAGCTATCTCAAGAGGCTCTGAAATAGTGTACAGTGCTGTCCGCAGCGCCTAACCAAGGAGAATGGAAACAGTTGTGGAAAGGAGAGATGCAAGAGAGTGGGCTAAGGTGGGGATGTGCACCACTTGCAGCAGTCGAGGACATCCTATCTGTTTTATTGGCTTTGTGTCCTCCAGCGTGAGTGAAATTAATCATGCTGCATCAGGAGAAGTGCGCTTACAGGAGGACAATGCATTAGGTACATTTTCACAATCTAAGGAGAAGTTAGGAGACAAATAGTATCCCAACTCTGCCTTGACAAATAAGCTGGTTGTTGAATTGTAATTTGCGTTTGTAGAAAACTATGCGGTGAGTACATTAGATTTGTGACGTGAACAAAATCCAATCTCTTGAATGGCTCTTTGAAGTAAAAGATCAGAGCTGATTCGTTTGGGAGCCTTTTTTTTATGCAATTGCCCATTCTCTTGTTTGACCTGAAGAGGTTATTTTTTTTAAATGCACGTTCCTCTTACTCGTATTCTCCCATTCAGCATGCGGACACCCCCACCCCCGCGCAAGTGAGGCAAAAGTGCTTAGATTGTGAATGAAGGCGGGCTCATTAATAATGTGATTTACTTTGCCATGATGCCTTTCCTTCATTTTTTTGTGGAGCTTGGAGTTTGAAATATTTGAAATCCATGAAAAATAAAGTTTTGAAATTTGGATTAGCTGCATCAATCCAGGCAGTGCTCATCACGTGAACGTGTGTTGTCAAGGTGATGTAGTGTAGTTTGTGTATGTACACTACAACCGCTTCTTCTTCCTGGCTGGAAATGAATAATAATCAATGAATGAAACTTTGTTTCACTTGTTATATAAGAGTTATTTTTAGTACAAATGGCTGTGAAGAAAATGTCTTGAGGAAAACATCAGTAGAAGAGGACGCAAAATTCAATTTTAGCAGCTTACCTTCTTCTTATCTCGTTTTTGAGCGCCGAGTCTGCTCTTTTTTCTCAGTTTTTCTGCTGGATCTGACTCAGTGTTTCTCTCCTCAAGGTTGCTCCTGATTTTCGGGCTCCTCTTTACCATTTTTCCATCCAAACTCTAAAAACCCTTCTTCTTTTGCAGCGGTCATTTGAATGATTCTGACTTCAATTACACTCCTCTCGCTTGGTCCGTCCTGTTCTGCACGTGTCAATTAGACTAGAGAGGTCTATACTTTCATCATATTTCCATAATTTGGAAATGTAGACAGTTTGTCCCCCACTGGTTTGACCCCCTTTTTAGTTGTATTGCTACAAGCTGCAGCAATGCATCTGACAGACATATTTCATAATTCCTTCAAATTCTGCGTGGAAATAACATGGTTCGGGATGAATATGTTACCAAAACACATACTGCACAATAATAATTTTTAGATCCAGACCTATGAAATAGGTGTCAATGTTGTCAGCATTAGAGGGGCCCATTAAGGTTATGCAGGTGTACCTAATGTTTGCCTGGTGTACATACATTTATGGGTTGAAGACGCCATGCTGATTGTGAGCTTCTGGTTCAACCTGCATATACAATGAACATGTCCAAGAATTGAGTTGGACAAAATAGTGAATGCATTTCTTTTTGCCACAATTCACTGAAAGCAGCAATTGAAACAAAAAATAACACAAAATGTCAATATTAAAGCTAACAGCATCCTTTTTACCCCACTGGGTTTATAAATGAAACCTTGTATGTGTTGTGGGGATAAACACCAAACTATGTTGGTTATAAATGCTTCCTTGTCGACACACAGTTGGATAGACCAAATTGCTTCTGGGAGGCTGACGCTCACAAAGCTTCACACTCCCATGAACACACAGTAGGGAATGTACCCTGTTTACAGTATATAGAGTTTGCCATGTTTAATCGTCCTCTGTCATTCTCATTTGGTTCGCAAGCTCAACGACACGCTGACAAACTCCAGGAATCTGCAGGATTGCGTATATTTATCATCACGCCTCAACAGATACTCTAAAACATGACCTTCTGTGTGTAATCAGGTGGTTCAGTCATCAGAACATAGCTTGTCACCTGTAAATGACATGATGGCAACTGCTAAAATATCCCAGCTGAAGGGGTATGAGGTGGGGTAAATGGTAAATGGGTTATACTTGTATAACGCTTTTCTACCTTCAAGGTACTCGAAGCGCTTTGACACTATTTCCACATTCACCCATTCACACACACATTCACACACTGATGGCGGGAGCTGCTGTGCAAGGCTCTAACCACGACCCATCAGGAGCAAGGGTGAAGTGTCTTGCTCAACAGACATGACAAGGTTGATAGAAGGTGGGGATTGAACCAGGAACCCTTGGGTTGCTGGCACGGCCACGCCGTCCCCAATAGCTGTACTGGTCGCCAGCCAATTGTAGGGCACATATAAACAAACACCGATGTCAATGTGGAATTTACAGTCTTACCCTAGAGTGTGTTTTTTAGGATGCGCGAAGGAAACTGGAGTGCCGTATTTTTCGGACCATAAGGCACACTTAAAATCTTTTCATTTTATTAAAAATCTGCAGCGGGCCTTATAACCTGGTGCACCTTGGGTATGTATTCTAGTGGTGCTTACTGAACTGGAACCAATTTAATATTATACATGGTGTTATTATTTGTGTAACCAGTCGATGGCAGTCACACAAGAAACATACCCTCTGAGAGACACATGTGGACTGCAGGTTGACACCTGTTCAGTAAATGACGCCAGCAAGTATCGGTAAGCAAGCAAGACCAAAACTTTGAATTTTCATTGAGCACCGTGTGTAAAGTTCTATATTCTCAAACACTTGTCAAGATTTTTTTATTTCAATTTTGGTAAGTTAGAAAGCTGCCCCACTAAATGGATTTTTTAAGCATTACGGCTACCGTAGTCAGACATACTGTACTTCAACATACAGGTATTAAGTTGTGTGTAAAATGATTCCAAAATGGCACCAGGAGATATATTATCAGGCGTTTTGTTTCGCTATATAATGCAAAAACAACTTTTCTTACCTATTGATACCTACTGATGTGTATTTGGGATATGCATAAGTCCCGAAAATTTGCACGCATCCGCCATTAAAGAATGCGCCGTAGTCAATAAGCTCCTTGTTTTTCCCCTATCCTCTTGTTGTGGGGCATTCATCCATTTCTAATATAAAGTAGCGTACAGTTCTAACTTTTATTTGTCAGTAAACTAGTTATGGAAATGCTTAAAACTACAACAATGATGACAGTGAGAAGACGCAGTCAAAAATATAATCTATTTTAACCAGAGAACCACCATTACATGTTATTTAGACTACAATGAAGTGTTTTACATGTGAAACTAAATCATAATTTGACCCCTTTAATGTTTCTTGTGTATGAAAATTCAACTGAACAGACCCGTTCATCGACAAGGCGCCTTATAAACGAGTGCGCCTTATGGTACTATGCATATTTCGACGTGCTAACCATAGACCACCATTCTGAAATCAGCCAGAGCATAAAAAAGTGTCACGCTAACCAATTAATTTAGACACATGCTACCATATTACATTTAGAAGTGGAATTAAAGGGAAATCAAGCTCAACGAGGACAAAAAAACAACAACCTTGGTATAATTTGCCATTTAGTCCGTTGTGTGGGTGGTGGAGACTCAACTCCCACGAGCCTGAAATGATAATTAACAGTGACCTCATCTTGACCCTGACTCTCTACTCTAAACACGGACCTCCGCTGTGGAGCTAAGAGACTCTCTCCGCTTGCAGAAAGCATTTCGTTTGCCAAAAAAAAAAGCTTATCTTATGTTCCAATCCTCTGTCCGCTTCTCGTTTTCTCCTGTTGGGTTCCAGACAGGGCTCAGTCTACTAAGAAGGCGACAGCTGGAGGGATTATGGGCAGCTAATTATTAGATATCTGGCTATAATAGTGCAGGATTATACTTTCCTCATACAAACCTGAGCTGCACAAAATGCCCTAAGCACCACCACATTACGCTCTCACAGCTAAGACAAAAGACCATCCTACATGGAGCATCTCTTTGTAATGGTTCAGGTAAGACCACAGTCAGGGAGAACGGTGTGTGTTTCACTTTCTCAGCTGGTTCAAAGCAGCCAAGTTGAACAAAACAATTCTGAAATTGAACCTCTGTTATCCATGTCACTGGCTTGAAGGTGGACAGTAATAGCTACAGGTCACGTCTGTCGCTAGCTTTCACCTCGGCAAGGAAGGGTACCACTCGGCCAGGATCGACGAATGTCACAGAGAAGTCACCAAAACTCTCAACAATGTGCCACATAGATGCTACTTAGGTAGGTGAATGTTCAATTGTAATCAGAGAAAAGTTGCATGTTTTCCCACAACCACATTTTAACTTGTTATATAATAAACAATATTATGTTAGACCCACTCGACATCCATTGCGTTCGGTCTCCCTAGAGAGGGGGGGGGGGGGGGGGTTACCCACATATGCGGTCCTCTCCAAGGTTTCTCATAATCATTCACATCGACGTCCCACTGGGGTGAGTTTTTCCTTGCCCTTATGTGGGCTATACCGAGGATGTCGTTGTGGCTTGTGCAGCCCTTTGAGACACTTGTGATTTAGGGCTATATAAATAAACATTGATTGATTGATTGATTGATATACCGGTGGAACTCATAAAATTACAATATTGTGTAAAAGTCCATTCATGTCAGCAATTCAACTTCAAATATGAAAAAGTATGGTATAAACTCATTACACGCGGAGTGAGATATGGAAAGACTTTATTTACTATAATTTGAATGATCATGGTTAACACTTAAAAAAAACAACAACACATTTTCAGAGATTTTTTATTACATTTCTTCAGCCAGTAGTTCTCAACCTTTTTTCATCAACTTGACCAATATTAAAATACAGTAGCGTAGTAGGCCAAAGTAGTCATTAATACAAGGCAGAGGTTTTATTTAACAAGTATACTTGATATATTTGCCCTCTGTAATATTACACAGTTTGAATAGTAATACTGTTTGAATATAGGAAAATAAAACACTGTACTTTAATCAAGTGATTAAATCAATCAATCAATCAATGTTTACTTATATAGCCCTAAATTATGAGTGTCTCAAAGGGCTGCACAAGCCACAATGACATCCTCGGCTCAGATCCCACATAAACAAATGGCGTACCAGTAGATGGAGACCGCGTAACGATAGTGGTAGACGTACCACAGTTTAAGAATCCCTGCTGTAAGTTATAAACATAAACATTTTATCAAAAGAAGGTTTAAAATATCTCATGTTGCGTTATGAGCCTATGCCATTATATTAGTTTCACCTTGTCAATCTAAACAAACTTTTGCGTGGTATCATTTCTAGGAAGGTGACAAAGATTCTTGAAAGTTTTAAAAATGTTACGAAATGTTACATTCTTGTATAATTTACACATGTGTTTTCCCTTGTTAAATTTTAGAGAATGTTTTTTTATTTTCAAAAGGTTTTTTTCTCGGCCTGTGCCTCTTCAAGAACCAGAAGAGTGGAAAAAACAAGTTGCCTCTATATTGAAGCTATTATCATATATGTCTGATTTATGACACCAAAAGAGTTCCAAAGTGTGCGAATAAATAGATATGATCAATATAGTATCAATCTCGCGGATATTCCCGAGCCATTTTCAGAGATAATGAGGAAGCCAGTCACAAGATCGCGTGACATCACGCTAGTGACCAAAGATCCTTCCCTATCAACAACAATGCTCATCAAGCAGACTTTGTGATAGCCAACAACTATTACTTTCGGAAAAACTACGATCCAGGACCTTATATTTTTGATCTCGAACACAAAGAGAATGAGCAATACGTTTTAGAAGCCGAGTGATGGATGCAGTTTCATTGTGACACTAGCATCCGCAGCATTGCTAGATGCTAAACATACAAACTAACAATAAAAAAACAGAATAAAACAAACACATACTGTAATATTTCCACTCTTGCTGGGATGCCGAACGACGGGACGCTCAAATAATTCCGTTTAGATAAAGATTCAATTGCAAACCTCACAAAGAGTTAAAAAAAAGGTTCCTGCAGGAAGCGTCTTGTAGGGACCGTTTCGCCATGTCAGGGGATGTCAAAGTTGGTCAGCCTGTCAGTCCATGGCCACATTTGTCTACTACCAGGTGAGAGCGTCATGAATTATAATCCACAATTTACTTTGAGAAAGTTTGAGACGAAGCAGAAGCAGCCGTCGGCTCAGTGTGTCAACAATAGCATCGCAAGCTAGCATTAGCTCACTGCTATCAATGCATCGCTAAAATAGTCCGTCTGCATAGGCGCTTATAATAACAATATCACTGATATTTGGTTAATATTCAGGTCACGACATGTAAATGGAATATTGTTGTCAGTTTCTGGATGTTTTTTGACAGAGTATAATGAGCGCAACAGAGGACCCTCAATCTATTGAATCAATTGTTGGGTATTTATTTACAATTTCGAATGCATAAAAAAGCCAAGCATATGTGTTCTTGTCTTACATAAGAATTGTGAATGATAAACATCTCTTTCCAATTTTTGCGTATTTCCAGTATGACTGATTTGATAACATAGAGTGCGGAAGCGTTACTAATGTGATGTCAATCTAAGGAAATAGCCAAAGGTATTCAGAGCGGAATATTCAAAATGTCTGACTGAATTTGTGGCATTTTGTGATGTTTAAAGGGGAACATTATCACAATTTCAGAATGGTTAAAACCATTAAAAATCAGTTCCCAGTGGCTTATTATATTTTTCGAAGTTTTTTTCAAAATTTTACCCATCACGCAATATCCCTAAAAAAAGCTTCAAAGTGCCTGATTTTAACCATCGTTATAAACACCCGTCCATTTTCCTGTGACGTCACATAGTGAATACAAACAAACATGGCGGAAAGAACAGCAAGATATAGCGACATTAACTCGGATTCAGACTCGGATTTCAGCGGCTTAAGCGATTCAACAGATTACGCATGTATTGAAACGGATGGTTGTAGTCGTGGAGGCAGGTAGCGAAAACGAAATTGAAGAAGAAACTGAAGCTATTGAGCCATATCAGTTTGAACCGTATGCAAGCGAAACCGACGAAAACGACACGACAGCCAGCGACACGGGAGAAAACGAGGACGAATTCGGCGATCGCCTTCTAACCAACGATTGGTATGTGTTTGTTTGGCATTAAAGGAAACTAACAACTATGAACTAGGTTTACAGCATATGAAATACATTTGGCAACAACATGCACCTTGAGAGTGCAAACAGCCCAATTTTCATCAATTAATATATTCTGTAGACATACCCTCATGTCAGCAGGCCAGGGAAGCTAGGGTTGATATTGTTCTCTTGATCATCTTCGGTGGCATATGGGACGGTGTGAGCCAAAACATCCAGGGGGTTTAGCTCGCTCGTCTGCGGGAACAAACTGCCGCCATTGCTTGCCGTGTCCCTGAATTGCTCACACACTCCGGCAGATTCAATGGGGGTCTGGCAGCAGATTTCTTTGACTTTATCGTTGGAAATGCATCTGCTTTGAGTGTCGCAGGATATCCACACATTCTTGCCATCCATGTCGTAGCATAGCTTTCGTCGGTTAAGTGTGCGGAACAAACGTCCAATTTCTTGCCACTTTTGCATCTTTGGGCCACTGGTGCAACTTGAATCCGTCCCTGTTCGTGTTGTTACACCCTCCGACAACACACCGACGAGGCATGATGTCTCCAAGGTACAGAAAACAGTCGAAAAAATGGAAAATAACAGAGCTGATTTGACTCGGTGTTTGAGAAAATGGCGGATTGCTTCCCGATGACGTCATTGCTCCGAGAGTGAATATTAGAAAGGCGTTTAATTCGCCAAAATTCACCCATTTAGAGTTCGGAAATCGGTTAAAAAAATATATGGTCTTTTTTCTGCAACATCAAGGTATATATTGACGCTTACATAGGTCTGGTGATAATGTTCCCCTTTGAACAGTGTTTTCACATACTTTGTGGATTGTAAATACAATTGGATATGGTTTAATGGATACAATGAAACACAAATTGTTATGATTTGTGTTAAGTATTATTCTCCTTAGATTAGTGGCCTGTTATGTTTTCAATGCTCGTTGGCTCCCTTGGTTACGTTTTCTTGTTCCTATGTGGCCTATTAGCCGCACCTGTTTTCTGTTTGTTTAGCGTCTTCACCAATTTCTGCCCCTAATCACCCCCCTATATATTCTGTTTTTCCCCTGTCTTAGTTGCTGGTCCATTGTTCGCTGTTCGTAATACACAACGGTTTGTTTGTTGTTTTGTTTGACGCTACCTATGTTATTAATTTGCTACACTTCATGCTACGCTAAGCTAGCACCAGTTCTATGTTGCGATGCCTTGTGTATTGAAGTAAAGAATCTTCTTACCTGCACGTTGCCTGAGGTCCTCCGCATATTTGGAATTGCAAACACTTCACAACATGCCATCATTCCACACAAATAAGCATATAAAGTCAACTTGTTTCTCCACTCTATTGGTACTTTAAGACATTACTGTAGGCTAGTAGGTAATGTTAGCTCTAAACTTAACAAAATTGATGCTAATCCATCTTTTTGTTATCGTTTTTTTCCAAATAAGAATCGATAAGAGAACCATTAAAGAACCGAATTGTTACGCAGAATCGAAAGTGGAATCAGAATCTTATCAATTCCCATCCTTAATTAGCGGGCATGTTGCTGGTAATCGACTAAGACTGTGTACAATAGATAACAAGTACAAAACTGGTGCAGCTTGGCCTATTTAAATGAGGTTTTTGCATGTTTACTGGCTGTCACCATGGAGACACTCATTTCCCCCCACATTAATTAAAGTTAAAGTTAAAGTACCAATGATTGTCACACACACACTTGGTGTGGTGAGATTATCCTCTGCATTTGACCCATCACCATCACCCCCTGGGAGGTGAGGGGAGCAGTGAGCAGGAGCGGTGGCCGCACCCGGGAATCATTTTTGGTGATTCAACCCCCAATTCCAACCCCTGATCCTGAGTGCCAAGCAGGGAGGTAATGGGTCCCATTTTTATAGTCTTTGGTATGACTCGGCCGGGGTTTGAACTCACGACCTACCGATCTCAGGGCGGAGACTCTAACCACTAGTGACATCATATGGTCCAGCCTGTGCTGTTTTGTCATGTTGTTGACATGCGGCACACACATATAATTTGTACCACCTTTTATCGACTATAATGTCAGCGATTACGGCAACAGAATCTATTTTAGCACGTTGAGAAAACTCTCAGTGTTGTGATGGTGCATCTGAATCATTTCAGATGCAAGAAAATGCATGTTGCAAGACATTTTTTTTTATATAGGAGATACTGTTATAATATATTTACTATATGAAAAAAAATCCATAAAAACAGTGCTGTTGAAGGAAATGTCCATTTGACAGATTTAATTAAAACAGCCATTCTTTGTTATTCTAATCATCACTATTTTAACTTTTTTTTCCCACTTATGTTTTGCCTTTTTGGTCTTTTTTCCACTTTTGCGGTTTTTTTTCTTTCTTTTTGTAACAACATTTTTAGAATGTACCGCAGACCAATAAAAAATGACATCCCTGCCTTCGAGGTTTACTGTTCTCCATAGAAAGTTGTAAACATTGTAAACCCAAAAGTTACTGGCATCAGCTATTTCTGAGAATGCAACACCACTTTCCACTTTTTAGTGTTAGGTTTTTTAAATCTATTTAATCAATATAACTATTCACATAGCATACTAGCAAACGTTGGTGCGTATTTCCTTCCATCTGCATGGTACTCTTCCCAGGGAGACAGTATGTTATTTATCAACCTAGCGGATTTTTTTTTTTAAAGTCACCACGCAATATGTTCTATTATCTCCCCTGCCTGCCAAAGCAGCTGTCTTTGCATGTGCACACGGCACAGGAAGCGAACCTCAACGTCTTGCTTTGCATCGCTGCTAATATCTATTAAATTAACAGCAAGAATTCATCTGATTATAGTCACTCCTCCTCTTTTCCCAATGAGGCAGGCATCATGTGTGTGTGGCAGCGCGTGCATGTCACTGGGTAGGAATGTGACATATTGTCTGCCTGTATCTGTGTGTGTGTGTTTGTCCGTGCATGTGTGTGCGTGTGTGTACACATGCATGCCTGTTTGTTGATCCATATGGGCGCTGCACTAATTAAATCCAACATCTGAGCCATTCACACCACTGACTGCCTGGCAGTAAGTAACATTTGTGTCGGCATTCTGTCAGGTAATGTGACAAAATCAGCGGGGTGCATTTTTGTGGGTGGGTGCCAAAATCAGGGTGTATGATGAATTTATAAAATTAATTGTGAACAGGAGTAAGAAAAATAAACTCTCTACTCACTAATTTTGCCGTAAAGGTTGTTTTACTCTAGTCCGTTATGTTCCCAACCATAAAGAGTATTGTTGGTCACTTCAAATTTGTGACCAACTTCAGCTGCAGTTACAATCCTCGCTGGCTCACTCACAATAGCCAGCTTACTTCCTGTACAGTGTGCCTCAATCTAAACGTTCCCCCCTGCAACATGTGTTAACATGCTGGAGCATTAATATGACAATCATATTGTAACAAAGGCTATGTTGTTTTTAAAGATGTCCCGATCTCGATATTCGCCTTTTTTAACTGATCGGCAATCGGTTGATGAGCTGCTGAGCCCAGACAATCTTTCCCACAACTGTGTCTCAGTGTTTTCATGGTCAAATATTGTATTTAGGTGAACAATTCATTCAAAAGGGATGAATGTTCAGGCAGAGAGTTACATTACCATATTCCTTGTTACACACGTGCAAGAATTGCATGAATTCCAGGAGTGAAGTATACTTATATAGCGCTTTTCTCTAGTGACTCAAAGCGCTTTACATAGTGAAACCCAATATCTACATTTAAACCAGTGTGGGTGACACTGAGTGCAGGTGGGTAAAGTGTCTTGCCCAAGGACACAACGGCAGTGACTAGGATGGTGGAAGCGGGAATCGAACCGGGAACCCTCAAGTTGCTGGCACGGCCACTCTATCAACCGAGCTATGCCGCTCGGAGGGTGCATGTCTTGCCAGAACACCGGTTTGAATTTGAGAGTCAAGTCAAATTGTATTTATATGGCACATTTCATACACAGAGGCAATTCAAGGTGCTTTGCAAAACAAAATCATTGAAAACAAACAGGGAGGCAATGCATAGCATTTCACATAGAGTCAATATCACAGTGATCATTTGAGAAATCAACATCATCAGCAGATTAAGACCTTCACATAGAATCATATTATTAATTTTACAATAGAGCACCATAAGACTTGAGATAAATAACATTAATTAAAATGTATTAAAACAATAAAGATTAAAGATTAATTAAACCCATCGACTTCACAAATTTAGTGGCAGTTGAAAGCAAAAGTAAATAACAAAGTTTTAAGTTTAGATTTAAAAATAGGTAGGGTAGGGGCAGATGTAATGTCCTCCGGGAGCTTATTCCAGCTTTTGGAGGCATAGTGGCAGAATGCAGCTTCACCATGTTTTTTTTTTTGGTCCTAGGAACAATTAGCAGACCAGTCCCTGATGACCTTAGAGATCTAGATGGTTCATAGTGTAGAAGAAATTCAGAGATGTATTTTGGGCTTGGCCCATTGAGAGATTTATAAACTATTAGAAGAATCTTAAAGCTTATTCTATGGCATACTGGTAGCCAGTGTAGAGACTTGAGTACTGGTGTAGTTGTGTTGTTATCGTGCACTATTCACTTTGTTTTGTTAAATAAAATCGTAGGTAGCATTCAATACCACAAATTTGGTACATCATCTGATTTATAACAATCATAGCAAACTGTAAATTTAATAAGATAAGCTTCATAACAAATTGTTATTGTGTTTACTTTTGTTACTTACCATTAAACAGTTCCAGTTCTATAATCTATTGTCAAAATATCAGGATTAAAAAAATGGTATCAGATTTGAGGCCAAATATGTTAATTGGGACATCACTATCCATTGGATTTGAAAAAAACATAACTATTCGACTGTTAACCACTATATTTCAATTTACTGCCACCTTAAAGGGGAACTGCACTTTTTCGTTCACAATCATTATGAAAGACATGACGACGGATGTTTTTAAAAAAAAATGTATATGCATTCTTAATATTATATTACGTTAATAAAAGTCCACTTACAGCATAGCCAATGGGAGCTGCACTATTCCACCCATAAAATCAGATAAATAACCATTCAAAAAGCACCAACCACACTCCATCTACATTTTGTGACTTGAATATCAACCAAGTATTAGTGATATTGTTGTTATAAGCGCTAATAAAGACTATGTATTTATAGCGGCGAAGTAATAATTTCTGTGTCTCAATATGTTTACATCATCGAGTGATCTTGCTGTTTTCTCGCTTCCCTGCTCCCTGTAAATTTATTGCAGATCATAAATTATGCATCTCACCTGGACAGATGGTGGCAGTTGATATAATCGGACAAGTTGAGACACTTTGACAGGCAATTTAGGATCAGGAACTGGCGAGAACAACACGAAAAGCGCTTGTAACCCCCCGCCCCACCACTTCAATACTTCGCAAGGATTATGAGACATTTTTCATCAAAATGGGAATATATGAACATCCTAGCAGTCGGCATCCTAATGACAGCAGACATTGCACAGTAAGTGATGTTTTATTATGTTTGTTGGCTCTTATAAAGTCTGCAGAATGACAAATCAGTGATGAAGAAAAAGAAAGCACACTTTGTGACGCAGGTTTTTAAATAAATGTGCCGTGTATGCTTAAAATGATCAAAATACGTAAATATTAAATGTTATTATAAATGTGTGCCTTTTACTACATTACTGTGCATATGTACTTACATCATGTATATACAACCTTGATGGAGGTGTTTGGATGTTTTTTTAGGGGCTTTATAGGCATAATTGAACGGCTTCCATAAGCTCCATTGTGAGCAGACTTTTGATCAAATGTATTTAATATTTAGAATGCATTAAAAAAAAAAATCCATCCGTCGTCATGTCTTTCATAATGATTGTGAACGATAGACAAAATTCCACAAAAAGTGCATTTCCCCTTGAAAGACTGGAGATCTTGTTGTATGCAATTGTTGTGGTGATGTGCTGAGAACTGTGTATGTGAATCAAGTATTTTGGGGTATTTATTGGCATTTTGTATTATTTCACAATGAGTTATGCGACATGAATCTCGATGACACAATTCTGGCATTTGGGCATCTATAAAGGCACATTATATTTACAGTGATACTGTAGCTATAAAGGTGTACAATCCAAAGATTATTCGGCCTTGGCTCGTTATTAGCTCTACTGAGTGTCATTCTACTTTGTGTACGGGACGCTCGGCCTATGCTGATTTATATATCAGTGTATGAGGTGAACATTGTTTAATCGCAGAGGGGACCTTGTATCATGTTCAACTGAGCCCTCTTCTCTTAGTAGCTGCGGCTTGGAGTCTCTGCGACAGACTGGCAGGCGGCTCGTCTCCCCAGAAGTGGAAGGCTCTCTCAGCAATTTCCAGCTGCCTTATCGGATCTGAAGAGTTTAAATGTGTGCCTCCCTTCGCCCTCACCCCATCACTCCCTAAGGCGTTCCCCTCTATTCCCACAGTGAGAATATATTACCATTTTATAAGCAAAGGTGGTTTAGCCCAAGATTTATTCTCCGTATTCTTCCGTGTCTTCCAAAGTTGTCAAGCGTGTGCATATGTCCATGTGTGAGCTGACTTTGTAATTGTCTGTTTAATGGGTATGTGGGAGTAATTTCACACACTGCACACACTGACTAACCGCATGCTTGATTAGTCTGTGCATCTTAGAAGACTAATCTGTTGGTGTATTGGTGTGTTCTCGTCAGAGTAAAGATTTATAGGGGGTGCATGTCAGCATGTGTTCTGTGACGTATACAACAGATAGATAAATAACTGGAAACTAGCTCCATTCGTCACTGTCAAGGCTTGTCTCGAATGTTGTGCACCTGTGGGGTGTTGAGATGTGTCACTTTGTTCCCTTTATTCCCTTATCAGGGTGTCCGTCATGCTACTATTTCACTGTGTCGTCATAGCAAAAGCAACGTAGAATTGAGTTGATGGATTGTTTTTAGAATGGCCATCATTTGTCCTTTAAATGTTTACCTAAGTTTGAAGAATTGGCACTTTTGGGGAGGCATGTTTTAAAACACCGCTTGCAGAATGAAGCTTCTGTAATTATAGCTTCACCTTTATCGTTAGTTTTGAAGCCAAATTACCTCCATATTTCACTTCGAGCACAGACAAACTAAGATCAGCTGAGTCCAATCCCCGCCGAGGAAGGAAGCACTAAGGAGAGAAACAAAAAGACAACAGGGACATAATAATAGGGAAAGCAGGCAAGCAAAGAACATATATCTCCCCCACCCTCCCCTGACCTGTGTCAGGTTGTCAAAGAGCGGGATCGGCCACTGGAGAGCAGGTTTGAGGAAATCGTGAAGTTAGTGAGCAACGACGGGCAAGACAAAGACGGCAGTGTGTGATGGGATGGCCAGCCTCGCCACAATACAAACATAACTTCAAACAGTTCCTCTCAGCAGGCGTGAGCCAATTACCTCCTAGCTGCTTGGTTTCTACCTTTGATGATATCCGCATGGAATTGACACTGGGTATCGGCTGGGCAGCAGTGTGACAAATGCCAGGGACCTCTTATTGTGAGCCGGAAGGAAGCGTCCCATCCGTCTGAGTCTCTCACTCTCCCAGTCCAGAAGCCAATCTCCACAGCCAGGGTGATGAGTTCGTCAAGCTTGTTGAAGGTCCTAAGCGGAATCATCTGCTTCCGGATGCGATCAGCGAGGCCAAGGAAAAAGACGTCCACCAACGTGGAAGTAGGCAAGGTTGTGAAATTCGATGGGTAGACTGTGGCGCTATGCTGCCCCTGTTGCAATCCAAGCAGAGATGGTGCCGCTTCTTGCCCTGCTAACTCACGTTGAAAAATGTTCTCCATCGCTGTGGTAAAGGTGGCGTATGAGGAACATACAGGAGAACGACGCCCCCATTCCACTGTAGCCCAGGCGGGCGCCCTGCCGGTCATGTGCGGCTTGACAAAGGCCCCTCGGGCTTTCTCAGAGCAAAAGGTAAAAGTTCAAAATGAATTTCACGTTGGGTGAGGAAGGGGCGTACGTCACCCGATTCGCCGGAGAAGCGTTCAGGCTTCAAAAGTGGAAGCCAGCTGGCTGCAGACCTGACGACAGGAGACGAAACATCAGCGGGAGCAGGAGCACTAAGCTGGGCGGATGGAGCGGCCGAGAAGGGAGTCATGGCTTGCAGCGCGGTGAGTGAACTTCTCAGCTGTGTCTCGAGGTCGTCAAGGCGAGCGTCTGGCGTTCTGCCAAAGCGTTGACGCAGGCCCCAAGACCACCAAATTGTTGTTGGCGAAGACGTTGAGCCTGTTGATGGAGTACCATCTTGACGGTGTCGGTCTCTGCGGGGTCCGTATTCTGGTTGATGTATTATGTTACGGCTCAGCCACTGGTAGAACACCGGATGCAGAGACGTGAGGCAAGGTTGAACAAAAAGTGCAGTTCTTTAATAATTAGAATAGTCCAATAGAGAAGGAGATGGGGAAAAAGTGTACATCATAAAAATATTGTCCACAATGAGCCAGGACTCACTGGGAATGATTCTAGTCCACAGAAAGAAAACTCTCAACCTCAGGAGAGAAAATTAAAAAAAATAGAGGTTTAAAGGAAAAATATCACAACTGACCTGCAGCAGGTACGAGATGTGGAGGCACAGGAAGCAATACACCAGCAAGGAAAAGATGACTGTGACCTGCTTAAATAGCCTACTGCCAAATTAAGATCAGGTGTGTCCTATTTGGCCGTTCCCCGCCGAAGAAGGAACCACTGAGGAGGAGAAACAACAAGACAACAGCAGGAACAAAATAATAGGGAAAGCAGGCGAGCAAAGAATATAACAACGCCACCTGGCAGCTTATCTGTCTTCTCAGGCAACCGGTCATAAAAGGCGGTAACAGGTACCCTTTAAAAAGCTGAAATCTACCCCAAACGACAACTTATGGTTGCCTAAGTTACTCAAAGTAATATTTTGATATTGACACTTTATGTCACAGAGTGCAGTTCTACATCATAACAAATTGTTGGATTCACATATTTTGGACAAAGTCAACAAACACTAAGCATGATCATATTTGATAAAGCAGAATTTGTTGATACATTTTAGCTCTTGAATTGGCTTTAATTTGACTGTACAGTGCATGCGCCTCTAAGGAAGTGGCCAGTGATTGCATGTTTCCCAGAAGCTTCCAAAAGCAACATCATACGTCACATTCAATCTTTCAAGGACACTCGAAACCCAAACAAAATAAATCTCAGTACTCACACTGCAGCTTTCACCAACTACACACATACAGTATACCAGAAAGACTGTAGGGTTGGTATTTCATTTTATATTAAACTCAGCCTTTCCAAGAGTGCTGCTTCCAGTGTTTGGAGTCATTTTACTATAACATTTATTTTCCTTTCCTTCCTCTATTCCTTTTTTTTTGTTTTACACAGAAGGAGACATCTAGGCAGAGAGAGACAGACATAAAGCCACAGTGCAGTTGTGCGGTTCACTGTGGTATTCTGCTGACATGGATTCTATTAGGGTTTTTTTTTTGGGGTAGTGGGGGCAGGGTGAGAGAATGCAGGACTTGTAAAAAAAAAAAAAATACATTGAAAGGGAAATCGAGCGACGCTGAAAGATTTTACAGAGAGCTTGAAGCAGGAGAGAGGAACAGAATCCAGGGAAGGCGTGAAGCTTTGAGACGATGGCGAGATAGCTCGCAGGAAACAAAGGAGATGAGAGCAAGCTGAAGTTGGAGACAGGAGAGCGTGAGGGAGAATGGAAAGTGATGAGGGTATACAGTCCTGTGCATGCAGGGGGGTTGTCAAAGCTGTATGGTGGAGCATGTGCCAGAATTGCAAATGTGGAACTTTTTAGCATCTTATTACTGGAAGTGTGACACCAATTCTTTGGTTTGCGTGAACCAAAATTTGCAGTGATGCACACTATTGACCTCATCTTGGCCTGTTAATTCACTCCAATTCAGTGAGGCGAGTCACTAAATATAGGACTGATTCAGAATAAATGTTTGTATTTCATCAAAGCTTATTCACACAATGCCGTGTGTGAGCGGCCAAATGATACCCTCCAACTCTTTGGGTCTTGCACGCCAACCAATGGGATCGTCAAAGAGATTAAAAACACCTGGAGGCTGACATAATCCAACAGCAGTCATGTTTACATGAATGCCAAACATTGATAGACGTATGCTTGGATTCATGGTGCTGCAGTAGCAGTGTTTGTAGTTCAGATTTACAACACAACAACAAGCAGATAACAGCACACCTCACATAAAAAAGTTCACCATTGTGTTTTCAGGTTTATTACTGAGCTGGTATGATAGCTCAGTAATGCAACTCTACATGCAAAATATATTGTATGTCTTGTCATTCTTAGCTCAGCCACTAAATTGGTTTGACCAAAATATAAAGTAGGCAGAGACGTCCAAGTGGCCCAAAACAGAGGGGCTCAAGTTTGAAGATTTTTTTTGTCATTTAAATATATCAAAGACATGCACCTGGGGATAGGTTGATTGGCAACACTAAATTGGCCCTATTGTGTGAATGTGAGTGTGAATGTTGTCTGTCTATCTGTGTTGGCCCTGCGATGAGGTGGCGACTTGTCCAGGGTGTACCCCGCCTTCCGCCCGATTGTAGCTGAGGTAGGCTCCAGCGCCCCCCGCGACCTCAAAGGGAATAAGCGGTAGAAAATGGATGGATGGATGAAATATATCAGTTATAGAAAAAAATCAACATAATAAAATAATCCTAATAATTAAATACTAGGGTTGCTTGAATCAAATTAAGAACGTCTAAGACTACCCGAAAAAATGCAAAATGATTTGTTCCCCCAAATTGCGCCAAAATTAGCATCAAACATTTTCGTTAACACCGATTTCATACCAACATCTTGAAACAAGGATACAGTTAGGGCTGGGCGATATTGCCTTTTTTTAATATCTCGATATTTTTAGGCCATATCGCGATACACGATATATATCTCGATATTTTGACTTAGCCTTGAATGAACACTTGATACATATAATCACAGCAGTATGAGGATTCTATGTGTCTACATTAAAACATTCTTGTTCATACTCCATTAATATATGCTCATTTTAAACTTTCATGCAGAGAGGGAAATCACAACTAAGTCAATTCAGCAAAACTGTATTTATTAAACCGTTATTAAGCAGTGGCACAAACATTCATGTCATTTCCAAAACAGAAAGTGCAAGATTGTCAGAGACATTTTAAAACAAGCTCTAAGTGCACTTTTGTGAATGATGTCACTAAGATGACATTTCAAAACAACACTAAATTAAAGTGCACTTTTTGTACAGAACGCCACTACAATAGTTTAAAACAAATAAAGAGCTCTTTTGTGCATGATAACACACAAGATATTTCAATAAGTGTCACATAAAAATGAGCTGCATATCAAATAGTATATGTCCTAGGGTGTTGATGTGGAAATAGTTGCTTCGGCATTTAGTTGGTGTGGCACCAAACGGAGATGTTGACATGTAAAGACATATTCCCGCTTGAAGCCAAACCACCACCAGACGATGGACCCCGTGCTGTTTTTCTTGGGAATTAATTATTCCTCCATTTGTTACCAGATTCGCACCTTCTTTTTCTCGTATTACCACTCAAACCACACCGTTAGCTATTAGTATCACAGCTAACGTTACCATGTCGCTATCTGTCTGCTCCCCGTGAGCGTGTGCCGTTGCTCACGTGACATTATGTGACATATGTAAGAAGGTGCGCTTGTTTTAAGTCTCTGTGAGAAGGAGAGACTAGAAAGAGTGAGAAACGCATGCAGTTTAATGCCCCGCAGCTAAAAGCAACTGCGTGAGGACGTATACTCGAATATCACGATATGGTAATTTTCTATATCGCACAGAGACAAACCCGCGATATATCGAGTATATCGATATATATCGCCCAGCCCTAGATACAGTTATAGATGAAATGTAGAAATATTATAAATCCAACTGTGGCAGCATAGGAGAAAGTTATACGTTTCACTTTTGCATCTCACTGCATGTAACTGTGGTGAGTTCAAGGACCCGAGATTAAAGTTTAAAACACAAATGTCACTAGTTTTTAAAGACAAGGGGAACCCTTAGCAGAAGCACTAATAATAACAATGTCATCATACAATAAATAATTGCATAATATTATGTAATATTGTATGTATGCATTGTATTGTATGCAATATTACCCACAAATGATAATGTGAATCAACTAATCTGTTTATTATGCAGATTAAAAAGGGGAAATTTAACATATTCATAATCATTTTAATGAGAATAATGACAGGTTAGGTGACTATTGAAATTCACATTCTGGCCACTTTAAAGTGAATTTGTTGGCACTTTAAAATATATATTTATTTTGTTCTAGATATGGTTATCTCATTTTTAAAAAGTCAAAAACCAAATCAAAATTTTTACATGTGTTTTAAAAATGTTGGTTTCAACCAAATTCACGCAATAATTTTTTTTTAGTGCATGTTAACATAACGGGTGCGTGTGTATCGGACGGCGACATTGGTTTTAGAGCAAGACAGGTCAAAATTCTGAATTTGGTGCTGTACCCCTGACTGTAGGTTCTTTAGAAACAGATTAGCTACTAATAGAGTTGCTCAATTTTACCGTAAAATCTTCTATTTTAATTTTTTTTTTTTTTTACAGTTTATCAATATGATCTGATATCACATTTTTAGGCCAATATTACCTAATAATATTGGTCAATTGGTACTATCGGACAACCCCCAAGCTACTAAGTTTCATTGACCCGAACATAATCAGTAGTTTTTTTTTTAAGCATTTCAGCTTGGTAACAGCTTCTCGCACACTTTCTGAATGAACTGTAACTTTTATTTATTCCTCTTCTCTAGCTGTTTCTGCACCTCTGTGCTTTTCTCTATTTGCTTTAGTTTCTGTGGGCTTCATATGCATACCAACACCTCTCTGGAGCCAACCTTTTCTCAAAGCATTTTCTCTTATTTGCATACCTCTCAACATGTCCGCTCTCTACAAGTGTGCGCCTTGGACCACAACATCAAACAGAAACACCAATCAAATGTGAGACCCAGCAAACTAATCCATCTTATTTTTTGGTATATTAATTTTTTGCACTTTTCTTTTTGCAGTCCCTCCCCCACGCCTACACATTGACTACGTTCGTCAGAAAGACAAATTACCCAGCGGGCTGCTCTTTTAGCTGTGCTTTCTGTACAATAATCAATTTGAGAATGTGTGGATAGAGAAGGCAAGAGAAACGTGAAATTATTCATCAGGGTCTCTCCATTTGCGGGGCTGCAGAAGTGTGGGGGAGGGTCGGGTCTATACCTCCACAGCCCGATGAAATAATGAGGGAGAGGACCAAATAGAAGTAACCAGCGGTGGACTGGGTCAGTGAGTGAGGAGAATACGAAAGAGGCAGAGGTGAAGAGTAGCGGAGTCGAGGGCGTTATCATTCATATTTGGTAGTCTTAAGTTGATGTTGGGTCTGTCGTCCAAGCAATAGAACGATGCATATCAAGGCATGGGGGACAGGGTAAGTTAGTTTTTCTTAAACTGCTCAGGAGACGAGGAGTTTTGGGAGGCAAAATGAACCCGGCCTTCTCTTGCGGCGTGTGTTTGTTCAGAGACCTCATGTTTCCGACCAATTAATGGGGATGGGGAGTGCCTCAGCTTCAGGTTTGCCTCCTATGCTCAAGCTGTTGTTGCTCTCTTCTTCTTCCCCATCTGCGACTTTCAATGTTTGATGATCCTAAGCGCTCACAAGAGACGTGAGTTACACCTCGAAAGAGCGCCCATCTGCCATTTTATATTTTTGACATCCTGTCTAATACATATAAATGTGTTCAACGCCTCCCTCGCCACAGAACAATCCCAAAGTGTGTATCCTGTTTTAATTACTTCTATTGTCAACAATGGCTCTTATCGGGTCCGTTATCTGTACTACTCGCTGTGCTTTCCAATGACCTGATATCCCTTGAGGGATCATTAAAGATTCATCTTTCACCTCTCATTCATTCCTCCCTTTGCACAGCTCATCACAAACCAAACAAGCTTGTCGGTTTTTCTTGATTTGTTTTCCTAAATCAAACAATCTATAGCCTTTAAAAGGCTGTGCCAAATATACCTACCTGCAGTTCGTACCCGGTTTCTGCACTGAGATGTGGTTATCTCTCATGGATTTCTATAAATAAACTGTTTTAATTTGCTTCTCAGGCCACTACATCCCATGATTTGGATACATCAGTTATGATATCCAAACATCCATGCACAGAATAGCTCACTTTAATAAGTCTTTCAACCGCTTGGTACGCATTCTGCATCTCGGCGCATACCCATCGGCTATGTGAATACAACATATATGATGGTGTTTAATTAAGCCTCTATAAATGTCTTGCATGTATTCGATGCTGGTGTCAGCACCTTTTTAGGTTCATCATTAGTCATTTATTTCCTTTGTAACAACACGATATAGACGATTTTGACAAATAGTTTAAAATCTGCCAAATACTTTGTCTGCTCTTTCTTTGGCCTTGTTTACACCGAACACCAAATTCAGTTGTTTTACCCTCAAGTGACACAGATTGAATATTATTTGCCTGTCTAAACGTTCCAAGTCTATTTAACCCGTTTTTTGGTTTGATAATAAAAACGGAAAACAGATCCTTATCCATGATCCATTATCCGATGTCTCCAGCCATCACGTTAACGTTCAACTTGTTTTTAATGACTCCCATCACCACTTCATCTGTATTTTCACAGTCCTTTTCTGGAACACCATAAACGACAAGACAATTCAGTCTGGAGTATTGTTCTTGTTCATCTAAAGTGTCCTCAATGTCATTATATTTGTTTTGTAGTCTGTTCAGTTTATCCGTCGTATTTTGCAGCTCATATTTCAGAGAAACTTTGACAGATTCTACGATAGTCGGTGATAGCGCGTTTGATGGGCTTAATCAGGGAGTCAACCAATAGTTTACTGATTACTGTTTACTGAGTCCTGAAATAATACATCAATCTGTCTGCTTACTGTGCCCTTGATGGCTTCATCTGGTCCAAGTTGTGGTAAATCCCTCGATGAATGGGTTGTTTTAGCACTGTTGTTGCGTTGCATCCTGAGTTGTTTGTTTTAGCGTCCCACCTGTCACGCACGCTGTAGTGGAAGCAATGCTATTTTCCCGTGTATGCTATCCCGACACAAACAACCGCCGTCCCAAACGTCGAAGCTGGATTTCAGGCACCGTTGGTATGGGGCAGAGGCAGACGTAGATTAAAGTTAACATAGAATCACACTTTTTGTTGGATGAGCCAAGCAGCGTACTTTAATGTATCGGTCTCGTCCTGTTGACGTCATTGCTTTGATTTCACTGATGTGTTTGAAAATCGAAAATGGGAATTTCAACGGGTGGTAAACTCTTTTCTCTATTCCCCGTTCAATGTTTGGACATTTGGGTAGAATGCACATGCGGTGTCTCTTTTCTGTGAGTGACCCAGAACAACAACAACAGAAGAAGAAGAACGGTGTCGTCAAAACAGAGACATATGGAACGTTACACATTTAATTGGTTCTTTAACGAGCATCAGTGTCCGTCGCTCTTCTTCTTCTGTTGTTGTTCCAGTCAACTTTCTTTTCCTGTTCACTCGGGGCGGTATAGCTCGGTTGGTAGAGTGGCCGTGCAAGCAACTTGAGGGTTCCAGGTTCGATTCCCGCTTCCCCCATCCTAGTCACTGCCGTTGTGTCCTTAGGCAAGACACTTTACCCACCTGCCCCCAGTGCCACCCACACTGGTTTAAATGTAACTTAGACATTGGGTTTCACTATGTAAAGCGCTTTGAGTCACTAGAGAAAAGCGCTATATAAATATAATTCACTTCACTTCACACTTCACTTTAATGAACTGTGCACGCAAGTGACGTCGAGGCCATATTGGAGCCTGTGCGCGTTTATACCGGAGTTGGATGAAGATAACATTTTGTAATCTAAACAGTCAGCTGGAAAACAAATCAGATTTGGTCCCCTTTAGCCTGCAGTGTAAACTAGGGTTGGTATACCGGTATTGGTATAGTACCGCAATACTAATTACCGTATGTTTTGGAGTATAAGTCGCACCCGCCAAAAATGCATAATAAAAAAGGAAAAAAACATATATAAGTCGCACTGAAACCCGGCCAAACTATGACAAAAACTGCGACTTATAGTCCGAAATATACGGTAATCATATTCGGTACTATAACGCCTCTAAAAAGTACCGGTCCCACACCCCCTGCCCCCCCGTTGTCGTCACGTCGTGTCATTGTTGGATTTAAGATCAGACGAGCATGTTCCGCAGTGCACAATCACAGACTACTTACAAGCAGACACAGTGTGTAGACAGAAAAGGAAGAACGGACACATTTTGGCTTAAAAACTAACGATAAAGGTGAAGTTATAACACTGAAACGCCCTCAGGAAGAGGTGCTTTAAGACATGGCTAGCTAGCTAATCCTCGCTTCCATGGCGACAAATAAAGTAAGTTTCTCACAAGTATCATCCCTTCAGGATGAGGAATAGCTAAACATGCTTCACTACACACCGTAGCTCACTGGCATCACCGCTAATGATGCCATTCCTAAATGTAAACAAATGTCATGGGTGTATTCTACACCTAACATCCGCTGTAATGATACCAAGTACAGGAGCGTATCTAGTCGATACTACTATAATACATCAATATTTTTTAGCATCACATTTTTATCATTCGTTTCTTTTAAATTTATATTATGTTTATAAACTCAGAAAATATGTCCCTAGACACATGAGGACTTTGAATATGACCAATGTATGATCCTGTAACTACTTGGTATCGGATTGATACTTAAATTTGTGGTATCATCCAAAACTAATGTAAAGTATCCAAACAACAGAAGAATAAGTGAGTATTACATTTTAACAGAAGTGTAGATAGAACATGTTAAAAGAGAAAATAACCAGATATTAACAGAAAATTAACAAGTAGATTAATAATTCATTTTCTACCACTTGTCCTTAATAATGTTGACAAAATAATAGAATGATAAATGACACAATATGTTACTGCATATATCAGCAGCTAAATTAGAAGCCTTTGTTTGTTTACTTACTGCTAAAAGACAAGTTGTCTAGTATGTTCACTATTTTATTTAATGAGCAATTTGCAATAAGAAACATATGTTTAATGTTCCGTAAGATTTTTTGTTAAACTAAAGTCAATAATGCAATTGTTTGTGGTCCCCTTATTTAGAAAAGTACTGAAAAGTATCAAAATATATCTTGGTACCGGTACCAAAATATTGGTATCGGGACAACACTAGTGCAAACATAGTCACAGTCTCAGTTCTTGATTAAGAGCCATAAGGACCTGCCAGGAGCCCCTTTCTCCCCTGGGCCTTGGATTGTCTCTCAGATTGATGACAGTGGGGAAAGACTGGTTCACCTGAGGGCACATTACAATGTAAATGTATCAATGGTAGTGTGCGATGCATGCGATTTGTTTGAATTTGTTTCATTTGGTCTGCAACCACATCATTGTAGAACATACACATTGTGGTGATTGATTGTGTTTTCTTAGGGCAGTGTTTCTCAGATAGTGGGTTAGGACACCCTGCGGGGTTGCGAGCAGCGGGGTCAATTTTCATTATTCGCGTCTACAATAGTATTTCTGTTAGAACGATACAAAAGCCTGGAGCTAGGTGGCAGCAATGCTACATCTAATCAACTGGCTACCTGTTCTACTCGGTTGAGCTAGTAAGTACACGGGAGCGCATGTGTACAGAGTTAACGGAGGCAAAGGGATAGTGAGGTTTGTGGCGGGATTGAAAAGAAAAAAAGATTTGTCGTCCATGAAATTAAAAATAGATATCAAGTTCTCAATAAAAAAAAATTTCAGGGGGTCCCAGAGGGATCATGACCGAAAATAATTAGGATATTTTTAGCAAACACCTAATATAGCAGTAAATTTGTTTCACAAACAGGCAACAACAACATAATAGACAATAATGATACCTGTTTATATGCTTAGCATGGGGGTGTGGGCCTCACCTGTCGGGTGCTTAGGACAGTGTTTTTTAACCACTGTGCCGCGGCACACTAGTGTGCCGTGAAGTACAGTCTGGTGTGCCGTGGGAGATTATGTCATTTCTAATTGGGTTAAAAACATTTTTTGCAAACCAGTAATTATAATCGGCAAATTATGTGCTGTTGTTGAGTGCTTGTACTGTCTATACCTCGGCAGAGTAACCGTGTAATTCTCTTCTATATCAGTAGGTGGCAGCAGGTAGCTAATTGCTTTGTAGATGTCGGTAACGACGACGATGGTTTGTTGTGATCACAATATGCAGACGACAGCGGGAGGCAGCATGCATATAAAAAAGTATGTAATGCTTGAACCAAAAGTAAACAAAAGGCGAAACTGAACTGGCTGCAAAGTAGACTAAGACATAATGCTGGATGGCAGCAAATACTTACAGGGTTTGGAGCAGAGATGGCGTCCACAAATTACATCCGAACATGATATGACAATCAACAATGTCCCCACAAAGAAGGATAGTGTCTGCACAACTTAAATAGTCTTGATTGCTAAAACAAAGCAGGTGCTCAAAGGAAGACATGAAACTGCTACAGGAAAATACCAACAAAACAGGAAAAGCCACTAAAAGAGGAGCGCAAGACAAGAACTAAAACACTAAACACAGGAAAACGGCAAAACACTAAAAATAAGTCCCGGCCTGTTGTGACAGGTCGTGTGACAGTACATCTACCTTAAGACAAGAGCTATAGTGATGCATGCTTAATAATACAAAATACAGGAAATTATAGGTATTGAGATAATATATGATAACATTATTTACTAAACACAATCAAACACAGATGTATAAGACCGAAGTATAATTGTTTGTGTTTTTACGATCCTAAATGCTGTTTTCATGTTAATCGGATTTTTCAAATCATTTAGTTTGTTCTATTTGTATTTTCACACCTGAATGTGAAGTCCCAGTTTCCGTGCTCCATCTCCAATGCGACTGTTGGCCATAAACACTAGCTACGTGGGAATGCAAGTCGAGGAAGAGGATGCTACATGCTAATAAGATGTTGTTGGTAATGTGTCAATATGGTTTTGTTATTATTATGAATATCAGCGGTATAGAAAAAGGTTGCTATTATGGTGGACTCTTTACTATAAACTATGAAGCTTTTTTTTTTTTTTAATTCTGGTTTATAAGATGTTATATAGACGTTTAATTCTTACAACTCTAAAAGTATGAATAGTGATGTTGTTGTGGAGGTTTTGCATGAATGAGATCAAGGCAGAGATACTTTATGATCCATCGCCATTGTATTTATCATTATTGTCTACTGATCACGGATGATATAAATAGGGCAGCATCATACGTCTGACAGTACAGTGTTATGTACTTAGAAGTATTGTCAAGTACCTTTTAGTTTTGTTTTAACTCTTCGTTTCTTTGTCTGCATGTACTTCTTTGTCTGGCTCACATGGTACAGCACATCGCCCTCCTCCGCCTACTCGTCCTCATCCTCCTCTCCACCGCCTATTTTTGTGACCTGCAGGTGCACTCCCTCGTCGGAGCATCTCTCCTGAGTTTTGCCTTTTGTTATTCGGATACAAACTCTCTTTGTCGTCTTTTGCAAACACAGCTAGTTTGGGATGATTTTATTTGATATAACTTGCTCAGAGCAACACTTGGCATCATAGTTGTACCATGTTTACTGATGATAATGCACCACATCTTCCATGTGTGCAGTTTTAATAAGGTTTTATTTGAACACTACACAGCCCAAGGAGATTTTTCCAACGCCTTCACTGAGATTGCACTGCTCAAACAAAAGGTTACTAAAGGTTTTATTCCTGAATCCATTTGTCTCAAGGCCTGGCTGCTTATACTTCACTTCTTTTGTTTCACCAAACAAAGCACACAAATCTCACCGATCAATCTCCGGCTTGAGGGATTCAGTCTCCGCATTAGCTGAAAAATAAAAAGTGAAAAAATAAATTGACATGTGTGCACTTATCGTACATATTGTATCTACTTGTTAATGTTCCCAATTACTCAGTCAAACACTGCGTGTTGCACGCTTATTGAAATGGTAATGTGCCGATGTCAAAGTGAACGTCTTTCATTCAATGGCTTCTAAGTGGATTTATTCATGACAATTTACTCTGCTTTGGCAGGATAACACTAATGAGAGGGTTAAAGGTTGACAGTATGTGGGTTTTTTTTTGCTCTGTTTGCACTGCAGAGAAAGGACGACATCTCCGCTGCCTTTATCACCCTCCATTATTCCAAATAAAAAGGACTTGATTTGGTTTTGTACCATCTCCTATTATTCTCCTGCTCACTGGCATGTATTTCCTGATAGCTATAGCATTTTCTATGAGGTGGTGTGATTTCAGATATGCAGTCAGGATAATTTTGTCACACCTACAACAGGCTTTACGTGTAATAAAGAAATATATAATTAGGGCCACAAGGCCAGATAGTCAGACATATTATTTTGGGGCATTGGTTCTCTGAGACTGGGGGATGCTGTTGGTATATATCCCTATGTGCCATTTTCAATATACTCACACATATTCTATTATCTCTGAATTCAAACCTGCATTACCAAGTGCTTGTTTCATTGTAAGGTTTTATAAAGATGGAACGTTCCTTACTGCAGAACGTTTTTTGATTACACAGTAATCAAAAAACGTATGTTTATACGTTTTCTACATCGTTACCATTTATATTATCGTTTTTGTCCTAGCTATAGAGCGCACCAGTATTTAAGCCGCAACCACCAAATTTTAGAATAAATAAATATTTTTGCATCTATTGGCCGCACCGGATTATAAGCCACAGATCTTAATTTCCTGTCACACGGAAGTAAAACGGCTGATCAAACAAAACAGAAGTCATCATCATGAACCAACAAGCTGCGGAAACTAGCTCTCCAAGCAGCTAACGGGGACGTCTTGGTGAATTTACGAAACTGAAACAATACAAAAAGAATGCCATTGAAAGTTTATAATACTAACACAGACACTTCTGAACGTGTTAGCATATTCACTAATTCTAACGACACTAGCTTGATAACATTACGATAGCACGTACAAACACGCATGAAAACACTCCTACAGACATCACACCTGGTGCGGTTTAGTAGGCAGGAGTTGTTTTAGTTATTCTGTAAAACTTACAAACGTTGCTTGGAGTGATTAAGGAAGAGTCCTTTCAAGCAGAAACGCTATAGATCTTTATACTTCCGGTTCAAGGAACAAAACAGAAAATACATTTTCAACCTGCAGTGAGCGAACTTGTCCAAAAGATGGCGCGATAGCACAAACAGTAACACACCATTTCAGTGTCTCTGTCTGTGTTCCATGAAAACTATTTGTTGAGCACTGTTAGCAAAGAAAAATCAATAAAGTAGTCGCGGGGTTCAAAGTGTGGGAAAAAAGTAGTGGTTTAAAAATACGGCAGTAAAATTTAAACTCCAATATAAGTCATATTCATAGTCAAGCACTTGCCTTAAAACAGTAAAGTAGCACATCTTCCAGTCTTATTCCGGCAAATAGCTGTGTGAAAACAACATAAACCCCGTCTGTGCTTATTCTTAGACCAGCAAAATGCTGACACACTGGTATTTGTTGGTAATCCGTTTCAAAAACGACCAAAGACCGAATCGTATGGAAACCAAAGCAAGTTTCATCTGTTCCTGACACCCAAAATAATAACACAAAACCCATTGTACAGAAAATAGTGAAGTGAAAAGAATTATATTTATATAGCGCTTTTCTCTAGTGACTCAAAGCGCTTTACATAGTGAAACCCAATATCTAAGTTACATTTAAACCAGTGTGGGTGGCACTGGGAGCAGGTGGGTAAAGTGTCTTGCCCAAGGACACAACAGCAGTGACTAGGATGGCGGAAGCGGGGATCGAACCTGCAACCCTCAAGTTGCTGGCACGGCCGCTCTACCAACCGAGCTATACCGCCCCGAAATATAGTTTTACATGCCAAAAACAATGTGAAATACATATAAATTAAAAATCACTTACCATTAATGAAGACTCTTGTTGGCAAAGACAGAGATGGGCAGAGCTACTAGTTCTTTAATTCAATAATGGTTCTGTATCAAAGTGCTGGCACTGGCAACTTTCCTTGCAGCGGAACCCGATAAAGGAGACTAGTGTTGCGCAATACAGACGATATCAATTATATAAATTTGGCCGATGATAAAGCTTTTAATACTATCGATATATCAATGTTGACACATTCCAGCTGTGTCATGCAAATTTGACAGAGACAATCGAACAAACGCTTCCTCAACGCAATGTAGCATTTTTGCTATAGCGGATAATGTCCCTCCAGAATGCAAAGTCGCTTCTAAGTCGGCAATCCTTGCCTCCATGGCGTAATATAAACTAAGTGTTTCACAAGTATCATCCCTGGATGACGGGGAATAGCTTAACATGCTAAACTACACACCGTAGGAGAATATGCTAACCACTAACAGCTAACCCAGAGCTCTTGAATGTAAACAAAGGTGGCCGCGTCAATATTAATATTGACAGTAACGCTACCAAGTAGTATATAGTATCAGTTCGATAACACAAATCAATTTTTTTTATTGTCAAAAAATATTTTGGCGTTTTTGTTGTTTTCAAACTCAGGAAATAAGTCACTGGCCAAAGAAGGTCTTTAAGGGCAAAAACTAAAACATTAAATCAAAGCCAATAATAGGAAATAATTTAAGTATTGAATTGATAGTGTTTTTGTGTGATTATCATTCAATGATTTTGAACGTTTTAATTATTAGTATTTGTATGGCCAATACGGTCCCTGTAACTACTTAGTATTTGATAGATACACACATTTGTAGTACAGCGCAAAACTAATGTAAATTAGCCGAACAACAGAAGAATAAGTGCATATTAAATGTTAACAAAGTGTAAATAGAGCCATGTTACAACAGAAAATAAGATATTAACAGTAAATTAACAAGTAGAATAACAATTGTTTAGAGAAATTAACGTTAATGATGCAATATGTTACCATATACTGTATGTCAGCAGCTAATTTAGGAGCCTTTGTAGCCCGTCTTGAAATAGGTATTTTATCATTTATTTACGAAATATTATATATTGATATATATCGTTATCGCAGAAAATATAGAAACAATGGAGGAAAGGAGCATTGGGAACATATAAGAACACTAACCTGAGGAGAATATTACTGAACACAAAAACAAGACATGACCTGGGACATTGGGCCATGACACACATGGTGTAAAGTCTGTTTCATTGGTACTGTATAATTACATATGTAGTATATAAAAACTTAAAATAAATACGTTGTTTTGTTAGCTTCAATATTTGAAGCCATTTGAACAACATCAGCAGAGTCAAGCAGGTGCACTTTTGTGTGACTGACATCTTTCTTAACGCTATCAGAGGTATTCACCCTCGGTTTCACCCAGCCCTTCTGCCACCTCACTAATTCTCCTAATCTGCTTCATATCTTGCCGTCTCGCTGCATCTGCCCACTTCTAGTTCTCAGCCTCTCACCTGTTTCCCCTTCTTGCAGAGGGATAGGATTATGTTCAATTCTACGTTATACGATCCTCTTCTTATTAATGTGTGTTTCTTTTGCAGTGATATGTTTCACACATATATAAACAGGATTTAGGGTCTGATCTAGTAAGATACAAATAACAAGTGCTAAACAGCGTGTGCAAACTATAACATTGTGTGTGCTATTAGTGGGTGTGTGATATTGTGTGATATATACTAAGACTGTGTGTACAAATGATTAAAAAAAAAAGTGCAAAAGTGGTGCAGATCGCCCAATTTAAACAAGAATTACACATGTATACCATGACATCATATGTTCCAACCTGCACCACAAACATATATTAGGCTATACTGAAGCGCATCTAGAAAACAGAACTTGTTTTTAGAACGTCAAAAGTGCACTCAGGGAGGCACCACAGTCTTACGATGATGCGTATTAAAAATGCATAATAAAAACATTTAAAAAACACCAGAAGACACCTAAACTAATTAACTTAATTTGTTTTATTTAGCCCCTTAAGTCATCCTTGATGTAGATGCCCATATCGGCTGTTCAGATTTACTTTACAAAAGAGAAGTGTAGGATACTTCTCTTGTTGCCTTATTTGTATTTGACTTGATTAAATGTATTTATGTTATCATTTGGTGCAGCCGGGCCGGAGCAGGAGGGGATAGAGAGAGAAAGAAAAGAAGACAGAGGGGGAAATTGTGGGGACAAGAGGGGGATTAGACAGAGAGACAAAAACACTAACAACAACAACAATAGAGCAACATCAGCAAATACGACATGTACAAATATGATGGTACAAGTGATAGCAAATAAGCAGTTAGCGAAAATAAATAATAATACAGAAATGACAATGAGCATTATTACACTACAAATGAAGCAATACAAATACCAATAGAAATAGCGCTATTGATAATGAACAATACCAATAATTTACCTCTATTATCAACAATACAGTTGTTCAAATGCAACAACACATATACGTAATGATAACTTGAGATACGAAAGAATGCAGAAAAATGGAGGGGGAGAAAGAGAAGCAACCTACATTAACCCTGTAGATTGTTATAGTACAATAGGTTAAGCTTTGTCAGTGTGCCATGTGTTATACCCAGTTTACCCAAGGGCAACAACGTTAATATATGTTTGATGAAACGGGATTATGTGCATGAGTGTACGTATGCTTATGTACTTGTTTATGTACAGAATGTGTATATGTGTTTGTACAGTGAGTGTATATGTACAGTATGTGTATGTGTATGTTTGTAGCCCCTTAAGTCATCCAGTAGCTATAAAATTACAAAATGTCATTGCTGAATAGAAGATATGTCTAATGTTTTTTATTTCTGACTGTCCAAATATGTTGACACAATTGACAGAGGATTCTCTCGCCATCGTCTGTCATATTTCAGCGATCGCCTCTTTTCTCACAGCTGTTTGTGCGTAGCTGTGCCAGTTTGCCTGAACATTTCCGATGTGCTAAATATTGACTCAAAAACAGAGACCCCAAATAGTTTCAACCTTGATAAATCACAATGGGAATGCTAAATGATTATACTTGCATCTCCTCCTCATATTGTGGACATTCTGATAATCATATATTCTGCATATTCATGAAGACATCTAAAAGACGCAATCCTCAGCGCACAAGCTTAGTAGATCAGCTTTGCATGTGCAATCAAGTTTGTGCTTGTTTTAAAACACACAACCTTCAGTAGATCAGGCCCAGTTGAATGTCCCACAGTCATAGAACCGCAGGGAGCCATCCTTGGTGCACAAATGTGTGCTGACTTCATTATTCTTGTGCATATGTGACCTGCTTTGTGTGTAAGTATACAATTTGAATTCTGTTGTTCAGGGTTCCATTTTTTTTAATTTTAAATTAAACAGCATTTTTGGCAAGATGTAAAAAAAGAACAATATGAAATACATTGTTCAAAAATATCCAGAAAATGCAAGCATAAGCACTGGAAAATCTTCAAATTTGTTTTCCACTTACACAAATTATAAATAACTGACATTGTGTTTAAATTTTGGAATGCAGGACCAAATTGATCTTCATCATCTTGTAGAAATTAAATATCAACTTAAACACAACAAATTACAATCAAATCCAATGGAATCTAATTCTGATTGTCTCAGCAGTTTAATTTAAACCTAAATTGTAGCTAAATGTGTAATCTGAATGAGATATAGATGGAAATTGTTGACCACATGCATTTGGAAAATGTAACGTCATCGTCTTTTTTAATATTTTTATTCTATAACATCATCAATGTGTTTATTCTCCCCATACGATAACACTTTGTTTGATAACAAGTTGTAATAAACAAACCCTGGGGCGGCGTGGCTCGGTTTGTAGAGCGGCCGTGCCAGCAACTTGAGGGTTCCATGTTCGATCCCCGCTTCCGCCATCCTAGTCACTGCCATTGTGTCCTTGGGCAAGATACGTTACCCAGTGGCACCCAGTGGCACCCACTTAAATGTAACTTAGATAATAGGTTTCACTATGTCAAGCGCTTTGAGTCACAAGAGAAAAGTGCTTTATAAATATAATTCACTTCACTAATGAAAACACATACAATAGGATAATTTATGGTACAAACTGATTTATTTGCCTTTAGAATTGATGATACCAGAGCTCTATCAAACATATCTCCATGATTAATATATAAAACACTTGAAATATTTATGGTTATCCATGCAAGAACTTCAAGTTTGCCTTGGGATTTAATTTCCGGGAAGAACATATTCAAACAATGGAGTTTGGGGAGGATAGGCACAAATTATGTTTCCTTTCTAAGCAGCGTGTGTGGCTTTAGGATGCCCGTGTGTATTCTATTAATCTCATGTGTTATCGTTTTGAAGCTGTTGCTGTATCCTCATTTTTTATGTTTGGGATCTTTACTTTTTTATTGGATTTGCTTGGTTGCTGTTGATAATCTGTTATTTGCTGTGGTGTACGCTTGCAAAGGAGCTGCACCTCCCATCGGACGGCATGTACTATTGTGTGTGCGTGTGTGTGTGGGTGCGTGTGTGTGTGTGTGGGTGTGTGGGTGTGTGTGTGTTCTTGTATTTCTACCCTTCTTGAGACATCAACAAGGAAAAGTACCTTCCATATGAGGACCAGTGAACAAGTTAGGACCCCATTCATGGTCCCAATACGGAAAATCATTGCATCTGATAGAGAATGTGTCATTTGCACCACCGGGTGGTGAAATCTATCAAAATGAGGGTGGTCCCAAAAAGGAGGGGTTTTTCAAATTGCCCGTGTGTCGGTTTTAAAGGTGTTTCCCCTCTGGTCAACATATGTAATATCAAGTGTGCGTAAGAAATTGAAATGCGCCCACTTTATCCAAAATGTATTTAAAAAAAATATTTAAATATGTACAGTATATAGAGACATACTGTAATAACTTGAAGTAAATAGTGAAGAGTAAGAACCAATTACAAACAAAACAACAACAACAACAAAATAACTAAAAGCTTACCTTTTTTTATATTTGCATAGTATGTATATATTATTAATGTTGTAAAAACAAATATTTATATATCTAGAAAGGGTGGTCCTAAAGAGGTAGGCATTTTTCGGCGGTCTCAAGAAGGTAACAAATGCAAGAATGTCTGTGTGTGAATGTGGGTGTGTGTGTGTGTGTGTGTGTGTGTGTGTGTGTGTGTGTGTGTGTGTGTACTGTGTGTGTGCGTGCGCGCCATCAGCCTGTCTGACCACCTACGATATTCCTGTACTGCACATATTGGATTGTTTGTGGAGCAGCTGTTTCTCTTGCAGCTTCCCATCCCTCCAGACGGCATTGCCAGAGGAGCGAAGAGGAGGAGCTGGTAGGGGGAAGATACATTTTGGAAAAAGGTTCAAGGATTTCCTATCTGCTGCAATTGAATGAAATCTGCAAGTTAAAGTTAGCTTCTATTATTGCTTCTCCTATTTATTGCATTTGCATGGCAATTCACTATTCTGGGATGTTTTAGTGATAGCAGGTTTAAATTACAGCACATGAACATACTGTATCCACCCTCAGGTACTAATGTTTCACTTATTTTTAGTTCGTCTTTGAATCATGTATTACTACGCTGCACACCAAAACTGATTTTTTTTGCCCTCAAGTGACCCAGATCAGAGTTTTTTTTGCAAGTCTAAACGCTTTAAGGTGCTTCAAATCTGATCTTTTCCCATCAGATTTGGGCAACATTAATAGTAGTCCAAATGCGATTAGAATCTGATCTTATCAAATGAGTGCAGTTTAAACGGCAATGCGACCTGATTGCGACTTTTACGTCAACTTTGGGCGAGCTACGTCATCTGGCGTGCAGAACTTTCCTTTTTGCAATTCTCTTCTTCCTCCTCCTGCGTTTGTTCTCCATCATCTGCTTTCTTCAACATCAATAGCACGAACCCACTAACATGTGGTATCCATGTTTTCTCGTGTAGTTGCGACTTTCTTGTTCTTTTATGGAATCTGGTGTTCTCGCAAAATGAGCCGCTTCGTCAAAAAAGCTACTACCAGCGGTGTCTATCGATTTACGCTGCTGCAGCATCAAAAATGATACCTAAAGTTTTGAAACACCAATGTTAATACCAAATATAATCCATCAATTCGTCCATTTTCTACGCCTATCCCAGCTGCACTCGTAGCCACCTCATCGCAGGGCCAACACACATAAACAGACAACCATTCACACTCACATTCACATAAATAATGAAATAATCACTTACTTGTAGCGCCAGTGACATGGCAACTCTTCATCTAAAAGAGGTAACTCATTTTGACAGATCAACTTCCGGTCAACTTCCTTTGTCACAATCGAACTGCGCATGCTGTCAGGCTGTGCTTTATTTGGAGTTTGTTAGTGTTTTTCCATGTTTAGGGTTTTAGTTTGTAGTTTTCACTTCCTCTTTTCTTGTTTCCGACAGCAGCTTCACGCCCGCCTCTGAGCAGTCTTCCCCACACCGTGTTTTCTATTACTATCAAGACTATTTAAGTTGTGTGGCAGCCACCATTTTTTGTCGGGACTTTGTTATGTATGGTTAAACATTGTGGAAGCTCTCCGTCCACACGTTTCACGAGTAAGTCTTTGCTGTTCTCCAGCATTTCGTTTTGTTGTTTTGTAACCTGTTTAGTTTAGTTTCGTTTAGCATAGTCTTCTCTATGCTTTCTGAGCCTTTTCCAGCGGCTCTTGCCTTTTGTTTGTTTTCCTAATGAATACACTATATTGCAAAAAGTATTTGGCCACCTGCCTTGACTCACATATTAACTAACCCATTGGGTTCAATTTGATGTCGGTCCACCTTTTGCAGCTATTACAGCCTCAACTCTTCTGGCAAGGCTGTCCACAAGTTTGCGGAGTGTGTTTATAGGAATTTTTGACCATTCTTCGAAAAGCACATTGGTGAGGACACACACTGATGTTGGTCGAGAAGGCCTGGCTCTCAGTCTCCGTTCTAATTCATCCCAAAGGTGTTCTATCGGGTTCAGGTCAGGACTCTGTGCATGCCAGTCAAGTTTATACACACCAGACTCTGTCATCCATGTCTTTATGGACCTTGCTTTGTGCATTGGTGCACAGTCATGTTGGAAGAGGAAGAGGCCAGCTCCAAACTGTTCCCACAAGGTTGAGAGCATGGAATTGTCCAAAATGTTTTGGTATCCTGGAGCATTCAAAGTTCCTTTCACTGGAACTAAGGGGCCAAGCCCAACTCCTGAAAAACAACCCCACACCATAATTCCTCCCACCAAATTTCACATTCGGCACAATGCAGTCTGAAATGTACCGTTCTCCTGGCCACTCCTAAACCCAGACTCGTCCATCAGATTGCCAAATGGAAAAGCGTGATTCATCACTCCAAAGAACGCGTCTCCACTGCTCTAGAGTCCAGTGGCAACTTGCTTTACACCACTGCATCCGACGCTTTGCATTGGACTTGGTGATGTATGGCTTAGATGCAGCTGCTCGGCCATGGAAACCCATTCCATGAAGCTCTCTGCGTACTGTATGTGAGCTACTTGGAAGGTCACATGAAGTTTGGAACTCTGTAGCAACTGACTGTGCAGAAAGTCTTTGCACTATGCGCTTCAGCATCCGCTGACCCCTCTCTGCAGTTTACGTGGCCTACCACTTGGTGGCTGAGTTGCTGTTGTTCTCAAACTCTTCAATGTTCTTATAATAAAGCCGACAGTTGACTTTGGAATATTTAGGAGCGAGGCAATTCCATGACTGGATTTGTTGCACAGGTGACATCCTATGACAGTTCCACGCTGGAAATCACTGAGCTCCTGAGAGCGGCCCATTCTATCACAAATGTTTGTAGAAACAGTCTCCATGCCTAAGTGCTTGATTTCATACACCTGTGGCTAGGCCAAGTGATTAGGACACCTGATTCTGATCATTTGGATGGGTGGCCAAATACTTTTGGCAATATAGTGTACCTTTTTTATCTGCAAGCTGCCTCCTCGGCTTTCTGCATTTTGACAACACCCCAACAATCGCCGTCATGCGACCCGAGCGTCACACATGCAAGTGACGTCAAGGCCACATTGGGGACACATTGTGTGGAGGGTAAATTGTGTCTTAATTATGAAAGCTTTTTTTGGGGGGGGGGGCGGTATAGCTCGGTTGGTAGAGCGACCATGCCAGCAACTTGAGGGTTGCAGGTTCAATCCCCGCTTCTGCCATCCTAGTCACTGCTGTTGTGTCCTTGGGCAAGACATTTTACCCACCTGCTACCAGTGCCACCCACACTGGTTTAAATGTAACTTAGATATTGGGTTTCACTATGTAAAGCGCTCTGAGTCACTAGAGAAAAGCACTATAATTGGGCAGCACGGTGGAAGAGGGGTTAGTGCATCTGCCTCACAATACAAAGGTCCTGAGTAGTCTTGGGTTCAATCCTGGGCTCGGGATCTTTCTGTGTGGGGTTTGCATGTCCTCCCCGTGACTGCGTGGGTTCCCTCCGGGTACTCCGGCTTCCTCCCACCTCCAAAAAAAACATGCACCTGGGGATAGGTTGATTGGCAACACTAAATTGGCCCTAGTGTGTGGATTTGAGTGTGAATGTTGTCTGTCTATCTGTGTTGGCCCTGCAATGAGGTGGCGACTTGTCCAGGGTGTACCCCGCCTTCCGCCCGATTGTAGCTGAGATAGGCTCCAGTGTTTTAAAATTAAGTTTTTATAAACTCAGTAAAAAAAATTATATTTAAAAATGTTTTTAAATTGTAAAAAAAAAAATTCTATCCATCCCCATCCATTTTCTACCGTTTGTTCGTCTAAATTCTCTTCTTGAAAATGCAATACTAATTTCAGGTAAATTAAGATTTCTTAGACCAGCAAAATGCTGACACAATGGTATTTGTTGGTAATCTGTTTAAAAAACGACCAATGACCGTATCGTATGAAAACCAAAGCAACTTTCATCTGTTCCAGACACCCAAAATAATAACACAAAACCCATTTTCCAGAAAATATAGTTTTACATGCCAAAAACAATGTGAAATACATATAAATTATAAATCACTTACCATTAATGAAGACTCTTGTTGGCAAAGGCAAAGATAGGCAGAGCAAATAAGAGAAGGCCACATTCGTACTTTGCTACTAGTTCTTTAATTCAATAATGGTTCTGTATCAAAGTGCTGGCACTGGCAACTTTTCTTGGCCCCATGGTGGCTTATTTTGCAGCGGAACTCGATAAAGGAGATTAGTGTTGCGCAATACAGACAATATCAATAATTTAAATTTGGCTGATGATAAAGCTTTTTATACTATCGATATATCAATGTTGATGACACATTCTAGCTGTGTCATGCAAATTTGACAGAGACAATCGAACAAACTCATCCTCAACGCAATGTAGCATTTTTGCTGTAGCGGATAATTCCCTCCAGAGGGCAAAATCACTTCTAAGTCTGCAATGCTTACCTCCATGGCGTAATATAAACTAATTGTTTCACAAGTATCATCCCTGGACAACGGGGAATAGCTTAACATGCTAAACTACACACCGTAGGAGAATATGCTAACCGCTAACAGCTAACCCAGAGCTCTTGAATGTAAACAAAGGTGGCCGCGTCAATATAAATATTGACAGTAATGATACCAAGTAGTATATAGTATCAGTTCGATAACACAAATCGATATTTTTTATTGTCAAAAAATATTTTGTCGTTTTTTGAGCAAATTTTTCAGCACTGGATTTTTATACACTGAATTTATTTTTACACTGCATTTTTATGCACATACATTTTATACACTGAATCTTAGAACACTGAATTTTTTTTTAACTTAAATTGTCAGCATCATTTGATATAAGAAAATTCAGTTCACAAAATTCAAGTGAAAAAAAATTCAGTCACATAAATTTAGTGTAAAAAAAATAACATTCGTAATAAAGACTCAAATTAACCTACATCCACATTGGGGTCTGTGCACTTTTATACTGGCGTCTGATAAAGATCCCATTTTACTTGAAGTGTTAACAGTCAGCTGGAAAAACTTGTATTTAGAAAAAATCAGATTCAGGCCACTTTGGCCTGTAAATGTTACAGGCCTCGCACTGAGTAGCCTGGTCCCAGTGTTCGATGTGGTGTGTCCTGTTTTATAGGAATAAAAACGAGACACAAAGTGCTTGATTGCGTTGTCATCTCAGGGTGTGACCTGACTTTTTTTTATTAAACATTTCTTGACTTCTTTACTCTCATTTGCATTTCTATTGTGCTTTTAATCACTTTCAAATAGTTTCGATAATGTTATTTCAATTCCCCATTTTTCATTCACATTGTTAAACAATGACATCCTTACTTTTGAAATTATAAAACAAATCCACAAAAACATGGAGGATTGATCGTTACATACCCCAACACTATATTTCTTGTGTAAAAACATCACGTAACGGTACTGTTACTTTAATGAACATCTTCATTTTACATGTTTGTACTGTATCCTGACATTGCTTCTTTTTAATATTGCTGCTTTCTTGAACGCTTTTTTGTCATTATAAATCAATTACAATTACACACATTGTTACCTGACTATACCTATAATACTTCTTAACAATCACAGTTTATCTTTAACAAGTCTCCACTGCCGCCGCCATTCCCGCCCAACAACGCGCTCGCACACAAAGGGAGACATCGCTTATTGAACATAACAAATTTCATCACAAATACACACTTTTAACAACATACTTCGATATTTCTATTTTCAGAAACGCTTATAATTGCTTGGAGACAAATGTGTTAATATTATCACACTTTACCGACCTGTTTTATAGGAATAAAAACGAGACACAAAGTGCTTGATTGCGTTGTCATCTCAGGGTGTGACCTGACTGAGACACGGAAGTACTAACAAGCACCTCCCATTTTCCTCCTTTCCTATAGGAGTGCTCCCTCTGCTGGCGTGGCGGAATAACATGTCTTGTGGCATTCAGCTTGGAAACATACACTTAAACTGTGACTTTAGATATGAAAATACCTCGAACTAAATTAGGATACTCTATTTACACATTCATTTTACAAAACAATTGTGACTACTAATTGTAAGTGTCACATAAACATAGTCAAAGACAGTGTCAGATGTAAAATTGGTATAAGCTATAAGGTCCATGAAAAAGGTTATGACGAAAACCCCACTGCTGTTAAAACTTGTAGTTTGATCTTCTGTCTTGGACTTAAATATCATGATGAACTAGTAGCTATTTTAGTAGCCAATTTTTAATTGATACAGTACCAGGAAATATTTGAAAATCACATTTAAAAAACATGGGTTTACATCAGCAAACGTGTCATACAAGAAACGAGTATGTACAACAAAGCATGTTTGGTTCATCAAAGTGTTGGCCCCTTCAGGAAGACGCATCACAGGATGAAACGCTTACATTGATTTGGATGCACATTATTGATGCAAGCATCAACGCTGATCCGCACGCTAGCGTGGCATTCCACTGCATTGCTTCTCATGCGCGTTTGTCATGGTAGAATAGTTTTGGTTCTATGCAGCATGAGCATAACCAAAATAAGGACCATTCAAAATATCGACACAGTGATAGACTTCTTACTTTGATCGCCACCAATCGAATCTGCCAATCATTTGCATGAATATGAAAATCAAATATGTCAGATTCATCATTACTGTACTATCAATGACAACATTAAAGAAAAGCAGGTTACAATGTTTTCAATGAAATATGTCTGTGTGGGTGCCGAATTTCTGTCATTTGTTTGTGGAGTAGCGTAATCGTGAAGCAATATTCTCTACACGTGTACCAAACATAGCACCCACTTAACTCGTTTTCCACTCTCACAGCATGTCAGGCCGAAGTAGCCTTCACTGACCTTCAGAATTTAGAAACACCAACATGAATAATGTTACTATACTGACCCATTACAGCCACTGCTAACATAAGAAAGTAAGTTACAAAACAGCACATTTTTCTTGCAAATACTTTTTGCGGCTAATTTACCGATTTGTTTTCGCTAATTGCCTTAATGTCTTGTGTTCAAACGTTTTTATTAAACCCCAGCAGAGAACTGAAATTATATGTTCTTTTTTGTGCGATGGCGCTATCATTAAGACTTATTAAGACTCACTGCAGGTGCTGCTAGTTGAAAATGTATTTCCTATTTTGCCTTGAACCAAAAGTAAACCCGTCCATAGCAATTCCGCTCGAAATTATTCTTCATCAGTCCAAGCAACGTATGTAAGTTCATAATTTAACAAAAAAAAAATCATATTTACTAAACTGTCCCGTGTGTGGTGTCTGTAAGAGTGTTTTCATGCATACTTGTACACGCTAACATAATATAATGAAGCCAGCATCATTAGAATTAGCGACGTGTCTGTTTTAGTTGTATTAACTTACAATGGCATTCGTTTTGTATTGTTTCAGTTTCATAAATTCAGTAAGTTCACAAACATGTCAGCGTGGAATTATTGAGTCTGTTTTGCTGAATAGAGAGCTAGCTTCCGCAGCTAGTGGGTCCATGATGATGATGTTCAGTCGCTTTTACTGCCATGTTACAGTCACCGTTTGAAACAATTAAGGTATGTAAATAAATATTTACAGACTATTTCTGTGTAATTAATTTTACAAGGTCTGTGACTAAAGAATGGAAAAATATATTTTTCTTATAATATTTAGTTTATATCCAATGCGCTCTATAGTCCGTAAAATACCGTATATATATATTTTTTTTATAGAATAGAAAGACTAAAATAATCTATTTAGTCAAGAACAAGAACGTGCTTGCTCACTCAAAGATACATTTATGCACGTAACTAGGACAGGTGAAAAGAAAAGTCAATTAATGAATGCAATTCATTAATTGACCTACTCAGTGGCCTAGTGGTTAGAGTGTCCGCCCTGATCGGTAGGTCGTGAGTTCAAACCCCGGCCAAGTCATACCAATGGGACCCATTACCTCCCTGCTTGGCACTCAGCATCAAGGGTTGGAATTGGGGGTTAAATCACCAAAAATGATTTCCGGGCGTGGCCACTGCTGCTGCCCACTGCTCCCCTCACCTCCCAGGGGTAATCAAGGTTGATGGGTCAAATGCAGAGAATAATTTCGCCACACCTAGTGTGTGTGTGACAAGCATTGGTGCTTTAACTTTTAACTTAACAATTGCTCCTCCCATTAGTTGATTAATGATAGCCATCAGCGGGAAGATCCAGAGCTTCGAAGTCAACTTGCCCTGGACGGTGAGGCTCGTTGGGAAGAACAAGCAGTAAATGTTGGCCATCATGCCAAAGACTGCAGTTTGAGTCCTTGAATAAAATGTCAGTGTTTGTTTGTGATGCATAAAAGGCGCCATTTAGAAATTAGATGAAAAATGAGTGAGAATTGTGATCTCAGTTTTTGCAGCCCAAGCAGTCCTTGTGTTTTTGCCGTTCAACCTTGGCACAGGTCTGTGCTACTACTGAATGGTATCCTGCTTTGTTCTTGTTTTCTTTGTTTGTGTTTTTTTCTGTCTTTTGACAGAACTTGAACCACAGGTAACAAAGAGTAGAGCAGATGCTGACAATGAAACTACGTATGCACTGCAAATTATTTGCCACTTGCCAAGATTAAAAATATTTTTTCTAGAAATGTATAATTACATTTTGTCTATTCTAATTTAAAAAAAATAATACAATTGAGAATATATATATATATATATATATATATATATATATATATATATATATACACACACACACACACACACACACACATATATATATATATATATGTATATATATATATATATATACAGTCGCGATCAAAAGTTTACATACACTTGTAAAGAGCATAATGTCATGGCTGTCTTGAGTTTCCAATAATTTCTACAACTCTTATTTTTTTTGTGATAGAGTGATTGGAGCACATACTTGTTTGTCACAAAAAACATTCATGAAGTTTGGTTCTTTTATGAATTTATTATGGGTCTACTGAAAATGTGACCAAATCTGCTGGGTTAAAAGTATACATACAGCAATGTTAATATTTGGTTACATGTTCCTTGGCAAGTTTCACTGCAATAAGGCGCTTTTGGTAACCATTCACAAGCTTCTGGCAATCTTCTGGTTGAATTTTTGACCACTACTCTTGACAAAATTAGTGCAGTTCAGCTGAATTTGTTGGTTTTCTGACATGGACTTGTTTCATCAGCACTGTCCACATGTATAAGTTTGGGAAGGCCATTCTAAAACCTTAATTCTAGCCTGATTTAGGCATTCCTTTACCCCTTTTGACGTGTGTTTGGGGTCATTGTCCTGTTGGAACACCCAACTGCGCCCAAGACCCAACTTCCGGGCTGATAATTTTAGGTTCTCCTGAGGAATTTGGAGGTAATCCTCCTTTTTCATTGTATCATTTACTTTCTGTAAAGCACTAGTTCCATTGGCAGCAAAACAGGCCCAGAGCATAATACTACCACCACCATGATTGACGGTAGGAATGGTGTTCCTGGGATTAAAGGCCTCACCTTTTCTCCTCCAAACATAGTGCTGGGTATTGTGGCCAGACAGCTCAGTTTTGGTTTCATCTGACCACAGAACCACAGGTCTTATCTTTGTCCATGTGATGTCAGATAAATCTATTCTTTTTATCTCATATTTTGTCAGCACTTTTTGCAATGTGAAATGCTATGGTCCATTGTGTATATTTTGAACACAGTGTTCAATATCAATTAGCTGAGTAGTTTTGGCAATGGTGACAAAAGCTCCCTCTGACTATCTCATGCAGTGATGGTCAGTGATAAGGTTGCTATGTGTCCCCTGTGCGTCCGTGAGGTTGGCTTGTGTTCCTTTGGTCCAGTTGGACTTTGCCAAGAGGATTATCGGAGCTCTCCTGCAGTAGGGCGAGGCTCCAGAAGACTAACAAGTCAGACACTGTCAGATCCAGGGAAGCGAGGCCAAGGGCTATTGCTTTGAAGTGGGCCATGAGATTCTCATCTGGAGAGGATCAGATGTAGGGAGTGAGAGGTGCAAAGCTCCAACAGAACAGACAAACCGGGATGGCTTCAAGAGGTGTAGCGACAGGCGGCTAAAGAACAACAAAGCGTTCGTAGGAAAGCACAATTGATGTACATCTTTGGTTTAAATAGTGGGAGACAAAACACTAATAATTCTGCAATTAAAGCATGTTGAAATGTTTTAGAGCAGGGAATTTAATTTGTGTTTTTTTTTCTCTATGTAGTCCTTAAGTGTAACACCACGTCAAAATGCTTTTATCGCATTTCAACATCAATTGCATGCAAGTCGATTATGACTCTTTTTCCCCTAATTTTCTTTTCAATTGAGAAATGTTTTGTCTGCATAACTGTAGCAAATGCATATACGGGCTTATGATCATTGCATCTTAAGAGACATGCATTCACATCAATGCTATTGAAAATGTATCCTTTTTTAACACACAAATTGCTTATTTTATTATTTTTAGGCATTAAGTGCTTGCGATTCGTGTGTAGTCTGTATAAATGAAATTGTTTTTGTGGTTGTTGGTTTTTGTGTAAGTACTGTGGGCTTCACTATGTGCTTTAAACTGAATCTTGTGTATTATTTACAATGACAAAGTTATCTATCAATCTAATTTTAACCATGCTACACAGCAGCACCATCACTCAACATATAAATACAAACTCTACACATCTGACTCTGGACTAGTCTGCGGTTACTCTAATGCCTAAATACGTATAGTTATAAAATATTTGGTTATGGTATTATATTAACGATAACGATGTATTCTGTGTATATGTGTTTTATGTTGCAAAATTGCACCAAACAATGGCAATACAAAAATATTCTGATTCTGATTCTGATTCTGATATTTGAAACATGCATAGTTAGAATATGGTACATTACATTTTTCCAGTTTTTCATTACATCATCTTCGAAAAGGAGCATATAGGAAGCAGAATTTATTTGATCCCACCACTTTTCCATTTCATAGCAATTTCTAACACATTGGTTTGTCCACTCCCTGTTGATCAAAACAATTTATAATAAATAAATAGTAACTACATCTTTATTATAAGATGTGATTTACATAATGAGAAACATAAAGTTCTTATTTTTGATAAGGTTCAAGATGTTTATCGGGATTCTTTTTCCTTGTACTTTGTAAACACTGTGAGTTTGAACAGTTTCTTAAACTGGATTATAATATAATAGTAATTGTTTGATTTATTTTCTTAATCCATTCCATAATTTAACTCTAGATACTGATATATGTTCGAAGTTTGATGTATTTACTTATATATAGAGATTCAACAACCTTGGTCCCAGTATTGATCCCTGGGTTATGCCACAAGATATATTTAGCGCTGTAGACTTATGTTCGCGTAGCTTCAAGTATTGCTTCCTTTTGCTTAAGTAGCTTCTTACCCATTTCCAAACCAGCCCATCTGAAACATATCGTTTTAGTTTGTTAATTAAAGGGGTCATATTCTGATTAGTTTTTCCAACATGTAAAAACACTTCCTTGAGGTCTACATAACATGTAATGGTGGTTGTTTGGTCAAAATGTTGTATAAGTTACGGTTTACAGACCATATTCAAGCCGCTTTCTGACCGCCTCTTCAGGATGCGTCGTTTTGTTGGCAGCCTTATTTACGTCCCTCCAATTTGACTTTTTCCCGTCAGCCTTGTTGTAGTTTTTAGCTCTTCCATATGGAGTGTACTCACATATACAATTTAGAACTATATGCTACTTTTTATTAGAAATGGCAACAGCGAAGGATGCATGTGCATGTGATATTGACTACAATATCGGACTTCAGTGGCGCACTCGCGCAAAGCTCTTTGGGTAAAATGTTACCATATATGGATATAACTGCTAACGTCGCATGTTGAAAAAACGTCACAGATGGGACAAATTCCAAAAGGCTCATTTGGAGAAAGTATGAAGGAAGGCAAGATTTTTTAAATAAATATCATCGCAATGCCTCCATGGTTTAATCTCACATTTTCGGGATTTATGCATATTCTTAATACACAATAAGAGGTACAAGTAGGTAGAAAAAGTTGGTTTTGCATAATAGGTCCCCTTTAAGGTATTATGTTTAATTGTGTCAAATGATTTTGTCAAGTCCATAACCACATATCTATTTTTTCTGTAAGAATATATAATGAAACAATATAAGCATGATGTCATGTCTTCCAGAATATCAGATGGCTCGGGTGTCATCCCTATGCTGCTCACAGCAATTAGTGACACATTTGCATGGAATCTGGGAATGGCTATTGTATCAATGATGTATTAACCAAATAATTTCTGAGGTTCTATTTGATGTTATGGTTTTAAACAGTGTATAGTGCACATGCTTAACTCTTAAATCATGCATACATATTCTTAGTTGCATGCACTCGTTACCTTGCATGACACTAAATTCACAACAAACTAGAAATGCATCGTTTAGTCGTGAAGACTATAGGACACAACAGTGAAAACAGATGTATAACCCGATTTCTATCTGCTTTAGAAGATAATATCACCCAATCAATCAACAAGCACATACACAGATGCACACTGTACAGCACACTATTGCGATAGTCTCGCTTTCTTCCTGTCTGATGTAACCTTTACCATGTTTTTGTGTCCCGCGAGGAATTCCTTCATCATGTGACATGGGGCTATTGGCGGAGATGGGAAGGGGGCTGTTCAGACAGCTGTTTCCCATCAGCACTCAGTCAACTGTGCTGGTCAGCCTGTTGCAAACCTGCCCAGAGGATCAGAGCAGCAGAATTTAGAGCTTAAATAGGGGTACGGGTCAAAATAGTTCCAATTAGGAGGTCATTCCAATTTGTTCTTCCATATCGACAGTGCTTCATCAGGCGTCTCGGGCCTGCTTGCACAGTGTCATGTACAAATCTGTGTGCAGGGGTGAATGGGGTTGCCTCCATCTGGGAGTGATTATGCCTTTTCCTCATTGTTTCCTGTCTCTTCACCCTAACAGCACTACTGCTGTTTTGCTGCCTCTATGTTGGCCAAAGTCCCTTGGCTTGTTCAGGTTAAGCCCCCCCCAATGTAATTTAAGACCAGTGAAGCTTTAGAGCGGTCACTCAAACCCAGGCGTCTACATTAACACGTATTCTTCACCTCATCAGCATCAGGAAACTGCTGTAGAAGAAGAAAGTGAACATGTGTAGACTTCAGCGTTCGGATTTCCCCGTATTAAAGTCCGTCCTGCACATTGGTCTGAAACCAGCAAGTCCAGGGTTTTTTTCTCGCTGTGTGTATTTTGGTCAGATTTTTGACACATGCATGAGAATGAGTATGAGCTAACTTTGACTGCCACATATCACGGTCATGCTCATACTTCTTTGGACGAACACAAGTTTTCTTTGTCTACAGCTAAGCTTTTGGCGACAAGCATATTTTCTGTGTCCAGGATCTTTGCTGTGGAAAGGTGATAATTTTAGCTTGCTGCTGCCAGCAAGTAGAACTGCCTCAAGCTCACCACTTGGTATTGTTGTTTTGCCATGTCATATTTTCAACATGGAAGTAGAAGGAATGAATTTGTGCTCTTTCTTTGTACATACAGTATATTTGATACATTTTTCTTTATCGTATTTCATTAGATTGTAACAGTATTTATATTGTACCGTATTTTCTGGACTATAGAGCGCACCGGTATATAAGCTGCACTCACTAACTTTAAGACAAAAAACACATGTTTTCATGTATTAGCCGGACAGGGCTATAAGCCGCAGATATATGCGTTGTGAAATAAGCTATTTACACAGAAAGATTGTGTCAATGTTTATTTACATACCTTAATTGCTTCCAAACTGTGCCTGTAACATGGCAGTAAAACAGAAGATCAAACAAAACAGAAGTCATCGCCGTGTATCCACTAGCTGTGTTAGCTAGCTCTCCAATCAGCTAGACCAGTGTTTTTCAACCTTTTTTGAGCCAAGGCATATTTTTCTCATTGAAAAAATCCAAAGGCACACCACCAGCAGAAAACATTAAAAAAATGTAACTCGATATTGACAATAAAAAGTCGTCGTCGCAATTGTTGAATATAAATTTAAACCATAACCAACCATGCATCACTATACTTGTCTCAAAGTACTGTCACGACCTGTCACATCACGCCGTGACTTATTTTGAGTTTTTTGGTGTTTTCCCGTGTGTAATGTCTTGCGCTCCTATTTTGGTGGCTTTTCCTGTTTTGTTGGTATTTTCCTGTTGCAGGTTGATGTTTTCCTTTGAGCGTTATTCCCCGCACCTTTTTTGTTTTAGCAATCAAGACTATTTCAGTTGTTGCTATCCTTCTTTGTGTGGACATTGTTGTCATGTAATGTACGGATGTACTTTGTGGACGCCATCTTTGCTCCACATGCTGTAAGTCTTTGCTGTCGTCCAGCATTCTGTTTTTCTTTACTTTGTAGCCAGTTCAGTTGTAGTTTCGTTCTGCATAGCCATCCCTAAGCTTCAATGCCTTTTTTTAGATACCTTTTTACCTGCACACTGCCTCCTGCTGTCATTTTCATATTGTGATCATGACAAACCATGTTCCAGACGTCTACAAAGCAATTAGCTACCTGCTGCCACCTACTGATATGAAAGAGAATAACACGGTTAACACTGAGCTGGACAGACTAAATAACTCCACGGGGACATCTTGGTGACTTTCGTGAGGAATTTTTGAAAATGAAACAATACAAACAGAATTCAATTGTAAGTTCATAATACTAAAACAGACATTTGTTAACGTATTAGCGTATTAGCTAATGCTAATGACGCTTGTGTGATTCAATTACGGTAGCACGTACAAATATGCATGAAAACACTTCTATCAAACATGTCACTTCTAGCTTCCCCATTGTGATTGTTTTACAGCTTTGTGTCCGGTTGATGGCAACAGTCGGTAAACATCGCCATAACAATTATTTGGCTGGTAACAGGCAGCCTAGCCAGTTGCATAGGATATGATAGACTTTTATTTATCCCACAATGGAGAAATTACCTTGTTGTAGTAGTAGAAGTAAAATGCAATGGAAAACTAAGAATTAGTAATAAAGCCTCAACTGCGGGCTTTTGTTTGGTCTGGTTTGCTGTAATTTTTTACATCCTATTCTGACTGTATACTTACTATCTATTCTGTATATGCCTACTACTCTAAGATATTTAAAACCAATTGTATTTATCACCTATCGTATTTAAATTACTATGTACATATACTATCGTTCTTGTGGAAGTCTTTGGACTAAATCAAGGGTCTTGGATACTAAATTGTGTCCCATTTCACATGCCTCGTGTGCTGGTAACTATACTCTGAAATCGACAATAAGATAAAGAAACCATGCAGAGGAGACAACAAGGCTTGGTTTCAGAAGAAATAACAAGAGGCACGAAATGCAGCAAACAGAAATAGCTCAAAAACGCTAAACAGAATCGTAAAAAAGCTAAGTGGTACCAGTAATCCAAGTTCAATGCCATAAAGAGCAAAGATGGGATGAACCTCATGGTAGAAGAAGACCAGAAAGCCAGATCAGTGGAACATTTTAGAGAAGTTTTAAATCAATCGGATCCAACATCACTAACTGATTTTATTGAACATAACACCATGGATCACCTTGATGTAGAAATAAATACCAAACAGATCATAAAACAAGAAGTCTTAAAATGTATTATTGCCCTGAAGCAAAGCAAAACACCAGCATAGCCAAGATATCATCAGAAACGTTGAAACATGGGCAGGAGCAAATAACAAAACAGCTAACTCACTTGTTCTACAAGATATGGGAATCAGAACAAGTGCCCAGAGACTGTAATAAAGGAAATATTGTAAAATTACCAAAAAGAGGAAATCTAAGCAACTATAACAACTAGAGGGGTTTTACGCTTTCATCCGTCTCAGGCTAGGTTTTTTGTATAGTACTATTGAACAGACTCAAAGACGCTCTGGATACAAGACTTTGGCAGCAACAAGCGGGTTTCCTTAAGGGAAGGTCATGTACCGAACCAATTCTAACTCTCAGGGACATAAATCAAGCATTGTCTACAATTTAACAAGGAACTACATAGTTCAACAAGGCCTTCAATAGTATACATAGGCACTCAGTATGAAGGGTAGCAAAAATCTATGGAATCCCACAAAAATTAATCAGTACCGGTATATTTAAGAGTGTGTACACTAAGTCCTGCAGCTACTTCAGAACTGGCGCTTCAACATCATCTCAGGCGTACGTCAAGGATGCATATTATTGCCCCTGCTCTTCCTACACACCATAGACTTTGTGATGCGCAAAGCCATGAACAAATCAATCCATCCATCCATTTTCTACCGCTTGTCCCTCCAAACTTTGGAATGAACTGGAATGACACCAGAATAACTGACCTTGATTTTGCTGATGTCTTGGCCCTTCTCAAAGACACACCAAAGGCTCTACAGGAAATGACAAACAGTCTGTCAGACACAGCAGCTGAGGTAGGCCTCAGTATCAGCACTGAAAAAACGAAGGTCATGTCAGTAATGAAAGAACACCCTCCCAACTTGCAAGTGATTAACGAATCTGCTGAAAATATACAAAGCTTTACCTACCTGGGGATCATTCTATCCAATAAAGGAGACACAGGAATTGACATTTTAAGCAGGTCGAGCAAAGCTAGAGTTGTCTTTCAAAATCATTCCATACAACTCGTTAGTCATCCTAGTAGCCATATACTGTTTGTCAGTGAAGCATGGAAGATGACAGAGGCTCTGTCCCAAAAGATCAATGTTTTTAATGAAAGATGTCCCAGGAACATTTTCAATATCACATGGAAAGATAATGTCCCAAACGAAGAGGTGCTACAAAGGACAAAACAAATTCCACTTAGCATCATCGTAAGGAAACATAGACTGACAATTTTAGGCCACATCATAAGGATGGAAGAGAGAAAACACCCAAAGTCCTCACTAGAGTGAACACCATAATATGGTAAAAGGAAAGGGGGGAGACCTGTAACCACATGGAGAACAATCACCAATGATCTGGAGTCAACGGGACTTACCTGGGAAGAGCCAAAAATTCTTGCGATGGACAGAATACAATGGATGTCTGCTGTTGCTGCCCAATGCTCCGCAAGGAACATGAGGAACTAAGTCTAAGTTAGTGAGTCATGTGTGCTGGTATGACAATAAAGTGCCAAGAAGGAACCCATAATTGTGTGTTTGTTTTTATTTTCGCTTTTCTGACAGTAGCCCTCATTAGGCAACATGGCTTTCTTAGGTCCTCTTTTGCATCGGAATACATACCTCGGTAGTTAGTGAACCTACTGCGAAGCAAAAAAGACCTGGGTTCAATAAAATCCTAGCATGGAAATGTTTTAACATGTTGTTTTATTGTTACTGTTATTGATTAAACGGTGGTTTGTTGTTTCAAATTAAAATGCCTTAATTTTCCATATTTTTCTCTGAATATTTCCCATATTTTGAAATGCAAATGTTGACAATTATTGCCCAATAATTGCATACATATGTGTGTATAAAATATCATGAACAATACACACATTAAAAAAAGTAATAGACTTTCTTGTTTTTGTATGTTTCCACAGTTTTACGCGACGACTTCAGACAAAATCCAGTAGATGTCATGGTTGCAGTGGGTGAGCCTGCGGTGTTGGAGTGTCAGCCTCCCCGTGGACATCCGGAACCTACTATCTCATGGAGAAAAAATGGTTTGAACCTAAATGACAGAGAGGAACGGATCACAGTAAGACTTTGACGTCATCTTTGCTTTAGATTTTATTTGTCCAATACATTGCTACACTAAACAATGATTATCGTCAATGTCATATCAGCCCGATCTACAATGACTTTAAAATATGTTACTGAGAGGTGTTTTTGATATTTTGGTAAATGTTTTAAAGCTGCTGTATGTCATTGGTTAGATGGATGCTTAGAAGGCGCTTGCGTTCGATTAATGTAACCCGCCCCCTTACTTGTTTAAACCTTCAGGATACGCACACACACAAAGAAAAAGAACAACGCCACAGTGCAAGGGCTGTGTTTGGAGTGAAATGATGGCCTTGCGCAACTGTTTAAACTATGTTTGGCAGCCATTGCATCCATTTTTTAATCCTTTCGTAAGCAAAGATCTCTTTTGCGGGTGGTGTACAGAAAGGAACATGGAAATTCAAAGCCAGCATTTCATTTGTGCGGAAGTGTTTTACAAAGTTGAAATTATAATTGTGACAATAAAACATTTTTACAGCTAAACCCATCCAACCATTCATTTTCTACCGCGTGTCCCTTTCGGGGCCGCAGGGGGTGCTGAAGCCTATCCCAGCTGCATTCGGGCGGAAGGCGGGGTAAACACTGAACAAGTCGCCACATCATCGAAGGGCCAACACAGATTGACAGCATTCACACTCAGATTTACACACTAAGGTCTCGATTTTAAAATACCTAATTGGTTTTAAAACGGGGTTCATAAATAGAAAAGTTTGTATATTAAAGCGCGTTTGTAAACATGAATAATGGATTCCAGCCCAGACAAAAGACCATATTTTAATACAAGTTTGTACACTTTGATTACAATATATAGCGCTATACAGTATTGTATATTAAAACAAACATAACAAGGGGTGATAAATCAACTTTCTATTTAAAAACTATGTCAAAATAACAACTAGCTGAACTGCCCTTATTTTCAGCCAACAACACACATTGTCACTAGCCTTGTGGTGCACTCACATTTTGAAATCACAAAACTTTAACAAACAGGTCACTATAATGATTAGAAATAGAAAATTAAATCCACTTGTTAGTTAATCTTATTGCCGTGCAACAGAAGGTAGAGGGAGGTGGAAGAAAGTGTCAACATTGCTGTGGATACTTCCTAAACGTTTCCAACCACACATCGCTTGTCCATTGCTTTCTTTGGACTCATATTGACTGAGCTAAACTAGAAAAGGAGGAGTGAGCGATCAACCCGCCCATAATGGATGTGCTGCCGGATATGTAACTTTGAGCAAAATGCAAACAGCCCCTTTAACCCTATAGTGTGGTCAAAAAGTAGAAAAGCCTCTTAGTACGATCCAATGCAATTTAACATCATTGCCAACTACAACAAAACACATTTTGATATAGCTACATATATATTTTATATGACTTTTACAGAGTCAGTCAAAAAGAAACACTTTTTGAAACAGCTGTTGTATTTTATCTCATTACTTTGGTGAACTCAGTGTTGAGTGTGTTTTTGCTTATTAATTGGTCTTTTTAAACTGCAAATCATTGCCCAAACGTTTCAACTTTGGCGCAGATAATGGAGACATTTGATTGCCAAATAAAACTCGGGCTGTCAAACAGTTAAAATATACAATTGTGATTAATCACAATTTGTCCAAAGTTAACTCATAATTAATTGCAGTTTGCGCAGATACTTGTGTTTTTTATCTTAGACGTATTATTTTCAGGTTTTTAATACTACAATGTCAACATGGGACTGGACAATTTGTTTTCTTTATGCTCATGTTGGTTTATTAAACGTTGTGCTTTTATAAATAGCACAAAATGGACATAAACACTCTTTTACTGACAATAAAAAAAAATTGCCTGTGGTGCCAGATTTTGTATCCCTGACAGAATTTGTATCCCTGCTGCCGGAGCGCTTGCATTCAGAAGGGTGCCTAAAAAAACTTGATTTCACATCTTCAGTGACTCTATGACATGTATCAGTTCTCTTATAAAACCTAAGTGTTTGACAATGCAGTGTCAGAAAATTACGTATTAGTACATTTAAACTGGACATCATTCTTTAATTCTCACAATAAAATATGGTATTTGATCTATTATCTTGTCATGTAGACATCATGTTCTTGGACCTAAACTAGTGATTTTATGCCCGTGAGTTTTGTCCAGTAAGTTGCATCTGGTAAGACCTTCATGGTTTTACAAACGGCTGGTAAGGCCTTGTGTGTGTGTGTGTGTATGTATGTGTTGATGCGTTACATGTTTTAAAACGCATGCTAGTGCACAGTGACAGGTAGAATCCCACTCGGGGATTGTGATGGACAGAGCAGCTAGCTGTGATTTAAGGAGCGGCCCAGATCAGAACCAAGTAGAGGCTCCTCTGAGGCAAATACAAAGGCTTCTGTTTTCTTTGTACTCCGTGCACGCCTCTCTTTGTCCTCCCCAATCATCTCCTCTATATGGAAATATGACTTTGCCACAAGAGTTCACCTAAAAGACATAATTTACTTTACAAAGAAAGTAGACGTCCACCACAAGTGATTCATGCTCCCTTGTGTCGTGGGTGCTGCAAGGCTGCGCATCAGAAAACTTTGTTATTTTTGCAGGGTTAATACACACAGAAGTGTGATTTACAGTTTTTAATTATGTTTCCCGCTTCATAAAGCCAACATTTCTGGGTGTTCATTATCCGGGTATTAAAGGCTGAGTAGAGACAGAGAACTTATTTATGCAGAGTCGTTGAGTTTGTCGATGGGAGCTCGACAAACCACATTTTTTACCACTCAAATTGCAGCTAAAAATGAGAAGCGGTCACTCTAAGAATAGAAAAAAATAAAACCTTGACTCTTTAATCACCTGCTAAAATGTAGCAGAGCAACAAGCCACAACATTTGTTGGAAAACGGTTTTAGCTGTCCTTACTGGACAGTTCACTCCCTCTAAGCTAATTTAAAGACATGGTAGACTCAGCAGTCCGTTCCCACAAATATCCGCATAATCTTTTTATCCAGAGTATATTATTCCAATAGTGCATCCAACATGTTCTCACCTAATTAAGTGAATATTTACAAAACAGGCTGAATTTGAACTCTATCATCGCTTGCAATTATTACAACTACAATGCATTACATTTTAATTGGGCCACACGGTAACTTAGTGGTTACCATGTAGACTGCAAAGTCAGGAGATTGAGGGTTCGACTCTATGCTTGGGCATCTCTGTGTGAAGTTTACGGTACATGTTGTTACTGTGCCCAAAATCAGCTGGGATAGGCTATAGTTCATCTAATGAGAACAAATAAATACACTGTCAACCAAAAAATAATTTTATATCTTGAACTGCAATGGCAGCTTTTTTTTGTGAGAATTCAAATATTCTGCATGTCACTGGCTCCACCACCACTGGCCAACATATGTTCCTAATAGTTGTTTAAATGAACTTATTTTACAATTACAAATTATGTTTAATAAGAATTGTTGCCAGTCGCACGTGCACATACACGAAAGAGATATTTCAGAACACAGGGATTTAAAAAAACGGATGCTATGGTTGCTGTATTCCTGTTTAACTGCATGGCAATCTTGTAGCCTCATAACAGTGAGGAATAGTACGTGTTGGATATACAGTGCATCCAGAAAGTATTCACAGCGCTTCACTTTTTCCACATTTTGTTATGTTACAGGCTTATTCCAAAATTGAATACATCTTTTTTCACCCCATAATCACAAATTGATAAAAAACAATAATAATCACATGTAAATAAGTGTTCACAGCCTTTGCTCAATACTTTGTTGATGCACCTTTGGCAACAATTGCCGCCTAGAGTCTTTTTGAATACGATGCCACAAGGTTGGCACACCTATTTTTGGGCAGTTTCGGCCATTACTCTTTGCCCATTGCTCTTTGCAGCACCTCTTAAGCTCCATCAAGTTGGGTGGGAAGTGTTGGTTTTCATCCAGGGTGTCTCTGTGCATTGCTGCATTAGTCTAGTCAGGGAGGTGATCAAGAACCAGAGGGTCACTCTGCCAGAGCTACACCATTCCTCTGTACAGAGAGGAGAACCTCCCAAAAGGACAACCATCTCTGCAGCAACCCACCAATCAGGCCTGTATGTGGTGTATGTGGCCAGACGGAAACCATTTCTGAGTAAATCGTTTGCCAAACTGCACTTGAAATACTCTGACCATGAGAAACAATGAGACAAAGATTGAACTCTTTGACGTAAATGCCAGGCATCATCTTTGGAGGAAACCAGGCACCACTAATCACCAGGCCAATACCATCCCTACAGTGAAGCATGGTGGTGGCAGCATCATGCTGTGGGGATGTTTTTTTATCAACAGGAACTGGGAAATTTGTTTGGGATAGAGGGAAAGATGAATGCAGCATTGTACAGAGACATCCTGGATAAAACAACAACAATTCCCATCCAACGTGACGGTGCTGCAAAGACAAAGGGGCGAAACTGCCCATAGATAGTTAGGTTTGCCAAGCTTGTGGCATCATATTCAAAGGTGCATCAACAAAGTATTGAGCAAAGGCTTTGAATAAGTTTGTACATGTTTTTACAATTACAATTTTTAACAAATTCGTAGAATTCAAAAATAATAATAATTCTAATCGTCATTATGGGGTATTGTGTGTTTTGAGAACAAAAAATGTATCTATTCCATTTTGGAATAAGGCTGTAACATAACAAAATGTGGAAAAAGTGAAGTGGGTACTTTCTGGATGCACTGCATCCCTGCAGCATCACTTTAATGATGATTTTATCACGATAAGCATATTAAGTAGCCACCAGTTACAGTTCAGCATGACGCTAAATGCCCTGACGGCCTTGGCTGCCATAACACTGCGGGCAGCCTTAACCTCTAACCTTATGACCTCTTCTGAGAAGAGGTTGCCCTTAAATAATCTCTGAAATAAAAGCCTAAAAGCTGATGTCTTTTGTGGAGGTCGTTGATGTCTCAGGGCAGGAAATGGCCTGGTGTGTGTTCGCTGTCATGTTGTGTTAGTGAGCTTACGTTGTGGTTTTATCTCTAACAATGTGTCGTGACGGACTATCAGTGAAAAGGCCCACATTCATATGATAAACACACAGCCACTGTGCCCCTTTGGGGTGCTGGGCGGGTAGGACATGAAAGAAATGGAAACAGCATGGTGTGTATGTGTAGGCCTAGTGGTTAGAGTGTCCGCCCTGAGATCGGTAGGTTGTGAGTTCAAACCCCGGTCCGAGTCATACCAAAGACTATAAAAATGGGACCCATTACTACTTGGCACTCAGCATCAAGGGTTGGAATTGGGGGTTAAATCACCAAAAATGATTCCCGGGCGCGGCACCGCTGCTGCCCACTGCTCCCCTCACCTCCCAGGGGGTGAACAAGGGGATGGGTCAAATGCAGAGGACACATTTCACCACACCTAGTGTGTGTGTGACAATCATTGATACTTTAATCTTTACTTTAAAGTTAAAAAGTTTGTTAAAGGCAAAGGCACTGACTGAACATCAGAGCTGGGTCTCTACAAAGAGGCGGTGAATCTTTGTTTTCAGTTATGAATTATGTAATTACTATATATCGGAGACTGACAGCAGTGCACATGACAGTGATGCATACAAATGCATACAGCTGACCCTCTGGTTACAAATGAGCTCAATTCCTATACTGCAAGTCAGAGCTTATACGGCAGACCCTCGTTTATCGCTGTTAACTGTTTCCAAGCCGGACCGTGGTAAGTTAAACAAGGATGGGGCGAGGGTCACCACAGAGTAGGAAGTATTAACAATAAAGCTGATATTCTCATATTTAAAGCATAAAAACCCGTTTAGGACCTTATAAATACAGGTTTTTTTAAAATTGTGAGTGCCCTGTAGACATGAAATAACACTCCTTAGTTATCTCGACACTCTTATACTCAATAATAATAATGCCACCTGAAGCTGAGCCAATCAGTGGTCACGATACTGAACAGCACGCTCAGATAGGTTTAGTTTCCTCTAATGGTCAACACTGCAGTATTCATACAGTATTTTATAGTTAATTTAGACATGTTTATGCTTGAACATGCTTAATTCAGGGACATAATTCAAAGAGTATTATGCTTAATAAAAACAGCTTTTGAGTGAAGCCGCAAACATTTTTAGCACGTTGACGCATACTTGACAAGCTTGACACCTCCGATTTCGGGAGGTGGGGGGCGTGGTTGGGGGCGTGGTTAAGAGGGGAGGAGTATATTTACAGCTAGAATTCACCAAGTCAAGTATTTCATATATATATATATATATATATATATATATATATATATATATATATATATATATATATATATATATATATATATATATATATATATATATATATATATAAATAAGAGAAATACTTGAATTTCAGTGTTCATTTATTTACACAGATACACACACATAACACTCATCTACTCATTGTTGTGTTAAGGTTTGAATTGTCCATCCTTGTTCTATTCTCTGTCACTATTTTTCTAACCATGCTGAACACCCTCTCTGATGATGCATTCTGCTTCGTCTCTTTGTTGTGTGTGCAGTTGTGCACTGCACTCTCTAAAAGCCCTAGATGTTTATGTCACATATGCATGTACACTAGATGGCAGTATTGTCCTGTTTAAGAGTGTCACAACATTGCTGTTTACGGCAGACGAACTGCTTTACGGTAGACGAAAACGTGACTGCTGTAGTTGTGTTGTTACCGCACTGGGAGGATGTTAATGAAACTGCCTAACAATAAACCCACATAAGAAACCAAGAACTCGCCCTCAATCATTCTACAGTTATAACGTGATTGGGCAGGCACGCTGTTATATTGTGGGAAAGCGGACGTGAAAACAGGCTGTCGACACGTCACTCAGGTCCGCCTGAATTTCGGGAGATTTTCGGGAGAAAATTTGTCCCGGGAGGTTTTCGGGAGATGCGCTGAATTTCGGGAGTCTCCCGGAAAATCCGGGAGGGTTGGCAAGTATGCGTTGACGCGACGAATGACTGTACAACTAAATTAAATTGCACTCATGGTAAATGGTAAATGGTCTGTATTTACAGTATAGAGCGCTTTACTATACCTGGAATGATCCCCAAAGCGCTTTACATTATACATCACATTCACCCATTCACACACACATTCACACACTGACGGCAAAAGCTGCCATGCGAGGTGCTAACCACACATGAATCATGAAAGACATAAAATACAGTAATTAAATGAAAAGCGACTAAAAAACAATTTTTCTGAGGCGATTACCCACTTAACATTAATTCATTCACAAATATACATATATAACAATACAATAACAGGGTTAGGTTCTCAGTTATACATACTTTTATGCCTGTGGTTGTTTTGCAGACATGTCCAAAGACATGCACCTGGGGATAAGTTGATTGGCAACACTAAATTGGCCCTAGTGTGTGGATGTGAGTGTGAATGTTGTCTGTCTATCTGTGTTGGCCCTGCGATGAGGTGGCGACTTGTCCAGGGTGTACCCCGCCTTCCGCCCGATTGTAGCTGAGATAGGCTCCAGCGCCCCCCGCTACCCCAAAGGGAATAAGCGGTAGACAATGGATGGATGGTGTACCTAAAATGATCCCATGCGGACACCTCTTCCCCTCCTAGATCTCAATGTCCCTTCTAAGCATTTATCAGCATTACCTATATTTCTTTTTAAGGACTTTGACTACAGTCAGGCAGTTGGGCACAATCATGCAGCTAATATAATTTTAACTTCAATGGTGATAGCTTTCTTTTTCTTAGGCACACATACTGAAATGTAAAAAGTTAAAATGTAAAACTAAAAATGGACCGAAATACCGTTTTTAATTAATCTAAGGGAGCGTGTTTGTAACCACAACGCAACTTGGAATATTGTAAACCAAGGACCACCTGTAGTACTCAATTAAACTCCTTTAAAAGCCTGAATAAAATAATAGATGATGCGACTATATACAGTTTATACCATGTTAACTGCATCTCCCTCGAAACAACCACATGCATGTTCTCTGGCATATTCTAATAGAAAATACGCCAATCGTTTCAGACATCACTCTGTGACTAACAAACAGTACACATGATGGGCTCTGCAAATACAGCTGTGCAAATATTCAGTGTGCTTTCATTTAGATCCGCAGCGGCAAGCTGATGATCACCAACACCAGGAAGAGCGACGCAGGAAAATACATCTGTGTCGGAACCAACATGGTGGGGGAGAGAGAGAGCGAAACCGCTGAGCTCACCGTGCTAGGTAAAATTAGTACGATTCTCTTGTACAAGTCTGAAGTACATCACTTTGTCTAGGAATGGAACGATACGGCATGCTTGTATATCCTTCTACATATTAGGGTAAAACTTTACATTTTACACTAATAATACCAACTGTTGGCAGCTAATTCTCCAACAAATACAACAAAATTCAATTAAGAATATAGTTTTTAATTTACAGCAACAGTGCAACGATGCAGACAAAGTGCAACAGTTACAGTTGGCTTAAGTGCTGCATTAATAGTTCCAGTTTGTAGCGCCAAACTCTGCTTTTGTCTCATATTGTTGTATTTGTATGTTCACATGTTTTACCGAAAGTATCACTAAACATGCAGAAGACTTTGACTTTTTAGCACTGTTGCTGCCGTGTAGATGCAGACAACTGAGTACTGATGCAAATGCAAGGCACACTTCCTGTTTCTCAGTTTAATGTGTGCCCAACTGAAGATTCCTTCCCTGAGAAGTCTGATACTGATATATGTACCATTACATTCCTACTAAACAGTCCGTTACGTGGCGTGTCGTAAGAACCTATTAATTACCTTAATTGTGTTACCATCTGAAAAAAAATGTGTAGTGTGTCCACAATAAGCACCGCCGTATCAGAGCGCCCCACTATTCTTGGCACCTTCCACAGCCAAAACGCCAGCTTTCATTCCTCAACACCTCCACTTCTTTTTTCAACAATTCCCATCAGAATTGAGCTCTTATCAGTATCGCAGTGAGATGACCTTGGTCAGGGTGTGGAGCCTACAGTCTAGTGCTTCACCAGGCTTTTCAAGGCTGGGTGAATAATCCCGCTGAATGCACACAAAGGTCAAAGTATTCCTGTAGGCTATGCATCCCTAATGACCTTGGAAATAGATGGGTGATAATTGCCAGAGTGTTTTAAGAAAATAACTGAGGATTTTGTGTAGTAATTTAATTATTTTGGCATCAATACATTTTACTTTGCAGTTTGAATATAAGAAGGATTATATATGTATTGTATTATGAATCTTTATATATTCGGACAAATACTGTAATTTCTGCACTATAGAGCACATTTTTGTACTAATTTTATTGTGTACATATTTAGGCCTGTAAGCGTCTGTAAGCCACAGGTGTGGGCATTGAAACTAAATATTTACACAGGCATTAGTGTTCATTTAAAAATGTAACAAAAGACAGTCCATGTAGCCTAATGGAAAAGTCACTGAGCACTATCTTCATCCTCCTCCTGCACGCTGAAACAGCTGAAGTTGTATTCTTCTATGTCAGACTCGAAAAAATTTGAAATCGCTTCGTCCAAAATTCTCTCTGCCACATTTGCACTTTCGCTTTTGTCGAGGCAAATTTGTCTGTGAGCTTGTGCCGTCTTCTTAAACACGCAGTAGTACAGCTGTTCAATTTCCTTTTTTGATGCACATGTCAATCGCCTTCCACTTAAAAGCTATATCGTATGCATTTTGTTGTCTTCGCCATGATGAGGGTGAGTACACAATGTGCTAAATGGCTGACTGAACGATTGTGTGTGTCTCATTGTTCCTCCATGACAAGCATACATTTATTGGCGGCATGTGAAACTTTTGAACCCGGAAAATCCCTTAAGTTAGCTGCAACATTGTATAAGCCGCAGAGTTCAAAGCATGGAAAAAAAATCGCGGCTTATAGTCTGCAATTTACGGTAATTTATTAATCAGAGAGATATGAGGATTCCTTAGTTTGCATGAATATTAATTATTGCATCTTATCGAGACATTTTGAACAATTATTTGCTTAATTTGCACATTCTTTCTTTTCTTTCCCCCCCTAGTGGACAGTACTACTAAATACCTGTATGTATTAAAACACATACTTAAACTTAATATTGCACGCAAAACTGCTACTGCTACTAAGGTGGTGCGCAGAAGATTGTGTCTCTTAAGTGAGAAAAATTAAGGAGCACAACCCATTAAGCGTGTCTGTCTTCATGAATATGCAGTCTATGCTGATTATCAGAACACCCACAATGCAGGGAGGAGGAAATGCAAAGTTAATTACTGAGCACATGCATTATGATTCATAAAGACTAAAACTTTACTGCAGCTGCTGTTTTGCGTCTATATTTAGTACGTCTGAAATGTACTTGCAAACTGGAAGTTGCGCAGAAATAGCTGTGAGAAAGGAGGAGACAGCACTGCAGCACCATCTGCCTATGCTTGTTAACATTTATAGACTGTCAAAAATCAGCAATATCATTTCATAATTTCATAGATGCTAAATGTCATAAGGGGCTAATAAAAACACATTTTAATGATGCATTTTTTTTGTTTGTTTTTTAATAGCTTTCATTTGTTCACTTAGGAAATATATTATTAGAACACATATTATGTATGAAAAAATATATTGCAATGTGTATCTTAATGCATTTGACTCATTCCAGAGGCATTAATGCGCTGTGGTGTTGTAATGGTCCACCGCCTCCCTGCAGAGCACATGAGAGTGATAAAAGTAGTTTATGTTGTCTAGATCGGGATTCGATATCGCAGAAAATACATATTACATATTATAGGTGTGTGCTGTTATAGTTCAACAATATTGCACACAGGTAAGAGAGCATAATATCATAAATGAGGAGGAAAATGAATGTGTCCATGGGCACATAGTACCGGTAGTACAAGCTAAATTCTCATTTAAATCGGGCAGTCTTAGCCAGTTTTGCACTTGCAATCAATTGTTCATTCAGTCACACGCTCACAATAGTACACACAATTGTATTGTTTGCTCACGCTATTTAGCGCGTTATTTAGATATTAGTATATCAGGCTCTTTGTGTAATGGCCGCATTTCCCAATGCATCTGCCCATTGAGTATTTAATGCATTATTGAATTGTTCTACTTGATGCCCACCAGAGCGCCCAACCTTCCTAAAGCGACCCAGCAGTGTAGTGGTGTTGGCAGACGGGAGTGTGGAGTTCCACTGTGCGGTTCAAGGTGATCCTGTTCCCACTGTCCGCTGGAGGAAAGAAGATTCTGACCTGCCTAAGGGCAGGTAATACACATGCTCTTTCTTTGAACAGAGAAAACATGGCAACACACTGGTTCAATCCACCACGTGATGCTCCACCCCCCATTTTTAGATATGAAATCCTGGAGGACCACACTTTGATTGTTCGCCAAGTGACCTCGTCAGATGAGGGTTCCTATACATGTGTGGTGGAGAACATGGTTGGGAAGTCTGAAGCAACTGCAACACTCACTGTTCATGGTCAGTACATCTTTGTGCACATATTATGTACTTGAACAATGCCATCAATCACTTGCTGCAGCTTGTTTTCAAATATTTACATCTAGTTTTTAATGCATGGCTGATATTGAAAAGCTAGGTGAACTAATTACAGTATGTCTTGTAAGGTCACAAATTAAGCACACGCCTACATTCAGCTTTCTTATTCATTGAATTCCTCTTTTTACAGCCATAGTACACATAATAGGAAGTTATCTGCCAAGTAGAGGGTTATATACAGTACACAGTCAATATTTCCATAAACTGAAGCCGACATTTAACATATTTGTCACCAAATGTATCCCACTTTCAGCTGCACACAGTTAAAGAAAAAAAAGACATGACAAAAACATGTTTTTTAAAGTCATAGTGCTGTTAACTCTGAAAATAATTGTATACTTAACTGTAGGGATTCCCAGTAAAAACTCTTCAAGGAGTCCGTGACTGACACAAATTCCAATAAAGTTCTGAGTTCGCCAGTTGCAGTACTGTACTTTTTTTTTTAACTAAAAGACAAAATACACCAAATTCCTTGTTTTCTTCAGTAGTGGCTAGCAATCCTGCTCACAATAATCCACATTCCATGTCAAGCAAACACAACAACACGCAACACAATACAGTTGTAGTACACTTAGTACACCAAATACGCGGGATTCACATAATACACTTAAGACATGTAATACACGGTCAGAAAAACTGTGAGACTCCCTTAATTGTGCCAAACAAGCTGCATTTATCCACACCTGGCCCTCTGCGGCAATCAGCCCACACACTCTTAGAGGGAAAGTAAAACAAATTGAAAACAATCACATTTTTCAGCCAAGTATTTTAAATAAACAAATTAAATACTGCCTGCTAGGGGTTGTACTCATAACAATTCAAACATAAAATTCCTTTGAATAATTCAGTAATAAAAAATACATTTCCATAACCAGATACGGTGCCTACACTTACATTAAAACATATGGATATTGAGCAATAACTACAGATGTCATTCCACATCTATCCTTCAAACTACAATACGGCTTAGCAATTGCGCTTTGCAATCAGTAATGACTAGTCGTAATGCACCGACAATCCATCAAGCGGTGCGGCTTCATAGCTTACCAAAGTCGTACTAAAACATTTTGACTGATTTTTCAGCCCTGTGTGTAATGTTGTATGTTCTCAATGAAACATCAACGTTTTGGGATTGCTTGCTAGCATTATCTTGCAGTCCACAAGTGTCTCTTATGTGTGACTGCCATCTACTGGTCACACTTGTCATTACACCATGTACCAAATAAAATTGCTTTGAGGACGGTAAGCACAACCAGAATTAATCTATACATTAGGCGTACAGGGTTATAAAGCGTTATAAAGCCTTATAGTCCGAAAAATACAGTATACAAAAGTGCAAAATCCATCCATCCATTTTCTACCGCTTGTCCCTTTCGGGGTCGCCATCTCTTTTTCATTGCTAAATGTTTGCGTCCAATTTAGTCACTGCAGGATTTTGCGCATGTGCACGGATTATGATGCCATAATGCTTACGTTTTTGCACATTTACAGTCCCAGTCCTTGTGAGAACATCCTCCTTTTGTTGCAAGCCCCTAAAGTATACTGTATTTTCCGGGCTATAGACCACCAGACTAAACAATTGCAGATACATACCGGTATAAAAATCTTTGTAAATGTTTTGTTATTTATTTTATTTGGTGAATTTACGAAACTGAAACAACACAAAAGAATGCAATTGTAAGTTAATAATATTAACACAGACGCTCGTAAACGTGTTAGCATATTAACTAATGCTAACGACGCTAGCTTGATTACATTACGATAGCACCTACAAATATGCATAACGACACTCTTACAGACACATGGGACGATTCAGTAAGTATGAATTGTTTTAGTTATATTGTAAAACTTACAAACTTTGCTTGGAGTGATAAATGACAAATCCTTTCGAGCAGAAACGCTACAGACATATACTTCCGGTTCAAGGAACCCTACAGGAAGTACATTCTTAACCCACAGCACCTGCACTGAGCAAACTCGTCCATAGCACAAACAATAACACACCTTTTCAGTGTCTCTGTCGATGTTCTACGAAAACTATTTTTTGAATACAACACATTATGGCCGTCAGCGAAGACAAATCCATAAAATAACTGCACCGTTTTATAAGACGCAGGGTTGAAAACCTGGGAAAAAAGAAGTGACTTATAGTCCGAAAAATACAGTAACCTTTAATTTTTCTCTACATTTAACTATGTGGCAGCCGCAGTACTGTATTTGTATTTAAATGTTATAAGATATGTTATGCCTGCATTGCTCATCACATCTGTGTTGTGTTTTTTTCCCCTAGTCAACACTGGTAAGTTCAGTCATCCATCCCTCATCCACCATAAACCAGCAGCAGTATGTAATCCAAGTTTACAGTATGTGCAGTTTAGTTCTGTATGGAAAAAGGTAAATCATGTTAAAATTTGATCACTGTGAGGTTTTTGAAGAATTAGAATTTTTTTAGGCTGTTTGGCATAATTTAAGACCTTTCCCCCCTTCCGCAGTACCACCAGCATTTGCCTTACGACCCAAGAACCAGGTGGCAGCATTAGGCAGGACAGTCACCTTCCAATGTGAAGCCAGCGGTAACCCGCAGCCTGCTATCTTCTGGCAAAGGGAGGGCAGCGAGGTGAGACTCACCTTCAACCTCTCCATCTTCCCAATAATGACCGTCTGAGTGTAAATAACCGGTTTATTCTAACTCTCCCTGCAGAGTCTGTTGTTCTCCGCACCGCAGCCCTTCAGCCGTGTGTCTGTCTCCCAGATGGGCAGTTTGACCATCACCGATGTTCAGCATTCTGATGGTGGCCTCTACAGCTGCCAGGCTCTCAACATCGCTGGCAGTGTTATTACCAAAGCCCTGCTGGAGGTGACAGATAGTAAGTGATGGACGCAGATATGGTTTAGTCCATACTAGAATACACACTGCTAGTTGCAGAATTCATGTGTTTACTTAAGAAATATTATAAGTAATATTGTCTTTGTCACGAGCGTGCACAGAGGTGAAACTCAAGTAAAAGTCCATTCATGTCAGCAATTCAACTTCAAATGTGAAACTAATATGTTATATGAACTCATTACAAAGTGAAATACTGTATGTCAAGGTTTGGTTATAATTTTGTTCATCATAGCCTACAGTTTTCGAAAACCCAACATTTTTTGAAATTTTTCAATTTGAGGTTTTCATAAGCTGTAAGCCATAGTGATCAATATTATATCAAAATAAGTCCTGACATATATTGATTTGCATGTCATGAGCCTATGTCATGTATTAGTTTCACCTCGTAAATCTAATTGCTGGTATACAATATTTAAATTTTTTGAGTTTCACCTGTGGTTGCAGTAGTTTTGACCCCAATATGCAGAGGCAGGAGGGGGGGTGCAGGATTTTTTTTTTTATTTGATTGCCTTAAGAAGAGCAAAATCAGCCAAAGCAAAACAAACACACATCTGTGCAAAAGCAATGAACAGCTACAACACACTAAGGTGTGCACACAACGACTCATAGCGCCGGATTATAAAGCATGTCGATGGTTAACTGTTGCGTGTCCTAATCATAAAACGGAGGCAGGTGGGTCAATCAACATCAGGGGCAGAAGGCAGGGGTCGATCACATGAAAACTATCCCTGCATTCTAAAATTGACAACATGTTTACTGGCACTCAAAATTGTGGTGATGTTTCAATACAATATCATGAAATAACTAGCAACAACCTAAATTACTTGTGAAATCATACTTGTCACATGTTTATATTTGGTTCCCTTTGATCCAGAACACATTTTACAATTTACCTTTTAGCTAGTAATACAACAAATTACACCCTGATCTGATCTTACAATAAACATAATTGTAATCATATAAAAATATAATTTACATACATGTTTTGCTTTGATGTACATATTGATTGAGTGTATTTGTGTAGAATAGGACAATCCATATATTAATACCTAACACAAAAAAACAGATGAAACTCTTTTGTATAACAGAACTGTACACTGTAAAACAGTAGTTGCACATGCATACGCAAAAAACCCCCAGCAAAAACATGAACAAACCCAAAGCTCAACACAATTTAAATATGCCAAATGCGCTTGCACCAGTGATTACACACAAGCAGAAATATCTACAGGCTCTCAATTAAATGACCCGTGTGCTTCTGTGTGCATGTCTGTCTGCGTTTGTACATATTTTCAATTAATAAGAGAAACTGCTTCAGGCTTCAGTAGCTATTTACTGCTCATAGAATACATCCTTCAGTGTTCATATAATTTATTAAAAAGAACTACTCTATGAAATCCGGTAATGGTAATAGGAATAAAAAAATGTGGGGTGTCTTTTTTTTTTTTTTTTTTCCTGTGATCTATTAGCACTCTACTCTCTCTCTCTCTCCATCTTACCACATCAATTCCATCAACATTTGGAGGACTGCATTTGTATGGAAATAACCAGTCGGTATTACCTCTGGCGGTTTTCGAGGCATGTTTCCATCTACTTTTTTGGTTTGTCTATTTATTCAGAGCCCCTGTCCCATTTCGCCGGGCTTTAAAATGTAAGATGGAAAGTGAAGAGGGCTCTGTTATCTTCGTCCGGTTGTTGTGCTTGGAGCTGCCTCCATCAGTACCTACTGTCGAATGAATGATTAGTTGCTCTGCTGGAGGCGATAAGTTGATTTCTTTTTCCCTTTACTGACTGCACAGTCGCCTATTGTTCTCTCTATTGCAACTTTTCTTTCAATATCTTTCACATCATATCGGTTTTTCATTTTGTGGCGGTATTGTATTTTGACAATTGTTCTCCTTATTACTTTACCTTTTGGAATAATCACTTACATTTTTTTTAAGCTCCAAAAACATGCACCTGGGGATAGGTTGATTGGCAACACTAAATTGGCCCTAGTGTGTGAATGTGAGTGTGAATGTTGTCTGTCTCTGTGTTGGCCCTGTGATGAGGTGGCGACTTGTCCGGGGTGTACCTCGCCTTCTGCCCGTGTGCAGCTGGGATAGGCTCCAGCACCCCCGCGACCCCATAAGGGACAAGCGGTAGAAAATGGATGGATGGATGGGCTATCGTGTACTATGTAGAGTATATCAAACACAGTATCACTGTCGAATGTAACAATAAAATTATTATATGCCTAAATGTGGAGTAGCCATTTGATTAGAGGTATGAAACAATATGGGAAGCACATTTATCCAACTTCATAATAGGGCTGTTAAGTGATTCATGTTTGATCAGATTAATCACATTCTAATTCTGTGATTAATCATGATTAATCACAGGTTACTATTTGCTTGCATAAATATTTTTTTCTTTAAAAAATGCCCTAATATTTGGATACAAATGCATTTGTTTTGTAAAAGTTGTACTGAACTGCAGGTCATTGATTTGCTCAAAACTTGGTGACAGTAAGTACAGTAAGAATTAAGTGTGTTTTTTTGTTTTGTTTTGTTTGATTGATTGATTGATTGATACTTTTATTAGTAGGTTGCACAGTGAAGTACATATTCCGTACAATTGACCACTAAATGGTAACACCCGAATAAGTTTTTCAACTTGTTTAAGTCGGGGTCCACTTAAATTGATTCATGATGCAGATATATACTATCATATATACTATCATCATAATACAGTCATCACACAAGATAATCGCATTGAATTATTTACATTATTTACAATCGGGGTGTGGCGGGGGGGGTTGGGGGGGTTAGGTTTGGTTATCATCAGTTGTCTTAAATAGAAACATTTCCTGCTTAACTTAATACAAATAAACATATTTCTTTAACAGGGGTATGTCCTGCTTAACTTAAAACAGAATAAATTCAGTGTGCAGGTCTCCAGCTTTCATCACTATAAAAACTACTTTGACAAAAAGAGATCACTGGCAACATTTCAATTGTGCCTTATTTATGAAGGAGATCTCCTCTTACTGAAGTTATTGTATTTATGCTATGTTGTGTAATTTGTCATTAAATAAAAACATCACACACAATCACAGCTCATTACAGTGGAATAAATGACACACCACTAATAGTTTGAAGACACATACCTCTCTTCTCCTACCGAAAGGTGCAAACTGGATGTGTAATATCCTCATTGAATGACATGTGATCAACCTCAGACCAACTGCACTCAGTAACAAAACAAACACGCTCACATAAATATTGAGCTTATTGCAACCATTGATAGCGCAACACTACTATTTGAACTTGTATACACTTACTTTAGTTATCTGCTACATTGAGAAGATGCCCGCTTGGTGCGCTTGGCGTATGACGTCACAATTTACCATTTTGTTTTATAGGGCGCACCTACCGGGAAACATGAAAACAAAAGAATCGGCTCTGTTGGCCACTTGAACGTGTACTTTTGTTTCTAAATACGGGATGATTCCATGTTTCAAGGGACGTTTGGCAACCCTATTCAAGTAACATTTGTGCTAGCAGCGTCATCCTCACGTCCATGTTTCACTTTAAGATGCTATTTTAAATTTGATGTGCGCCGATGATAAGAAAGTTTGGCGCTGCAATACTAACTAATTACCTCAGTTTTATCTAAAGTTCCATTGAGGTTTATTTTGAAGCAAAAGTGGGCGCAGAGCACATCGCTGTAACTATCACTGGTGTGTGACTTGATCACTGCCTGTGCAAAGCGTGCTGCTTTCAGGCAAAACAAAACATACACTTTGATCAATCATCATTCATTTATGGTAACGCGATATATATATATAGCGATTAAATAATGGACAAGTGACCATGCCAGAATCAAAATGATTTAACTCAAAAGACCAGGTTTCGAAATATGTATACAAACAAAGGGCCAGACGTTGAACAAGCAATATTTGTTACAACCTTGCCAACGTGCACTTTCAAAATAAAAGCACGTGTACCTCCACGGTATATTTTTTGGGTAGAAAACATTTTTCTTTCTCCAATATTGAGGGACACACATCTCCCCTGTCCCCTGTTCCTATGCCCATGGTTTGAGGTAAACACTACAGTGACGGGGATCATTTTGTAATTATATTTATATGAATCTTTTTTTCTTTTTTTTTTTTGCTTCCTTGCTTCTGTTTCTTTCAGCTGGTTCAGAACAGCCTCCCCCTGTAATTAGACAGGGCCCAGTGAATCAGACTGTTCCTGTGGATAGCACTGTGGTGTTGAGTTGCCACACAGCTGGCACGCCACCTCCTACGGTCCACTGGAAGAAGGATGGCGCCGTGTTGTCACCGGCGGACTCTCGAATGTCCATAGCAGAAACCGGGTCACTGGAGATTCGCTACACAAAGGTAGAGGATCAAGTGATGCATCGTTTGGTGATAACATTGCTTATCCTAAGGAAGTAATATCTGACTTTTGCTATGTGTATCTTTTTCAGCTCGAAGATACAGGTTTCTATGCTTGTGTTGCTTCTAGTCCTAATGGAGAGGCATCCTGGACAGCATACTTACGAGTGGAGGGTATGTATGTGTTGCTTAGGTTCTAATTTATATACCTTTTAGTTGATATAGCTACAGTATATACAAGCTTTGTCCAAAAGCTTGTTTTCTCTCAGTTTGTACCATACCTTGGTTTTCTACGACGAAGACTGGAATGCAAAGCGAAGCATTTTTTCCTTTAGGAAATAAAGCAAATCCAATGAATCAATTCCAAACCCTAAAACATATTAAAACAAAACCCTGAAAATCACCACCTCTGTACTTCGCAACAAGTTCAAGTTCAATAGCGTTTCTGAAGCTACGTGCTACCTTATTTACATATTGAATACATTCATTGCATTTGTCTGTCTCAGAGTTTGGGGTCATTGTCCAGACCAGTCTACCTTCGGGCCCCAACATGATTCCTGGTGCTCCAACTAAACCGGTCGTTACGGACATCAGCCCCAATTCTGTCACTCTTTCATGGAAGTCCAGCCCCAACGGCGGTTCGACACCCACTTCATACCTCATCGAGGCTTTCAGGTAAGACGTGCATGTAAATGTAAATCTATATTACATCGTCTGTGCCTACTGAGATGAAGCTTATCTCTCCTGCAGTCATACGCTAGGAAGCAGATGGGTGACCCTGGCAGACCATGTGAAGATGCAGACTTTTGTCTTGAAGAACCTGAAGCCTGGAACTGTCTACCTTTTTATGATCAGGGCGGTCAATGACTACGGCCTAAGTGACCCCAGTACCATCTCGGATTCAGTCCGAACACCCGGTCAGTGGAACATTTTTGTGCACTATTTTTATGCGGTATATTTCTTAGTTTGCAGCATTATGAAAATTAAACCAACTACACTGATTTCCACGAGTACATTTTGGTTCAGTTCCGAATACTGCAGCATATCCCAGACTAGGAACATCCTGATCAACATTTTTGGGGCCTCCGATCCCGATCCAATTTCTTTGGTTTGAGATCCAATCCGATTTTGAGTCCCGTTCCAATACTTTGACAAAAGAGAATGGAAATTAAAATCTGTAAGGCAAGTAACCAAAGTAAAGACAATAACACATTTTTATGAAGCCTGTCTCATTTAATATAGTATTTGCTCGTATTGTTATAAATCTGATGATGTATTAAATTTGTGTTATTGAATGCCGCATACATTTTTTTTAACCAACCAAATTGGCTAGTTCCCAATGACTTAACAAAAGCAAAAACTTATCTTGGCTTCCATTTAAATCCTTTGGGTTTTGCCTTCCTGTATCCAAATACTTACTCCCTGAGTTTGTAAACAATGACAAAAACAATACAAACATTATTCTGTAAAAATGACAACAAAAAAAGAAAAATATTGAACTAATCACTTTAGTATTAGTATTAGTGTTACTAAATATCAATAGTATCGACATCTGGATCAATCACCTCGACTTTACATTGAAGCTTTAGTGGTTAGCTTTGTCTGTTATACTGCTCAGTCTGTGTGTGCATCATGTTTAGCCTTTTCTTTTCCTCTAGTCCTCTTGTATCAATGTTATTTTGAAAAAACTATTTTTCGCTATAGTGGCAAGGATTTGTATGTTAGAAGCGGCTTTGCACTGTGGATAGACGACACATTGGGGCGGTATAGCTCGGTTGGTAGAGTGGCCGTGCCAGCAACTTGAGGGTTCCAGGTTCGATCCCCGCTTCCGCCTTCCTAGTCACTGCCACCTGCTCCCAGTGCCACCCACACTGGTTTAAATGTAACTTAGATATTGGGTTTCACAATGTAAAGCGCTTTGAGTCACTAGAGAAAAAGCGCTATATAAAAATAATTCACTTCACAATTCACTTCACATTTGTTGCAGCTCGCTCTCAAATTTGAGCGACTGTTGAGATGCACCCTCCTGGAATTCATGCAAGGAATCCCGAAATGTAAATGTGTCTCACTGAGCATGCATCTTTTTTGAAGGAACCTTTTACACAAGGTACAATTTTAGCCATGTAAACACTGGGACACGGCTGCGGTAATGATCGGAGAAAAAAGTCAAATGTTGTCCTCCGATCCCATGGTGATCGGGACATCTTTATCCTAGACAAGTGCTTCTCAAACTTTTTTCACCAGGTACCACCTTAGAACACACTTGGCTCTTCAAGTATCACCATGATGACTAACATTAAAATACAGTAGCAAAGTAGGCCTAAATATTCAGTAAAATCAAGGCAAAGGTCTTGTATAACAAGTATATTTAATTGTTTTGGCCACTAAAACGACACACAGTTTGAACAGTAACACTGTGTTTGAATATTTAACTAAGTGATTATTTGGCGTACCACTAGATGGAGCCCGCGTACCACAGTTTGAGAATCAATGTCCTAGACTATTTATTTGTAGAAAACTGGTATTGCCTAGCCTCGGCCAAGGTCTGAATTTCATCTAAATTGTACCTACATTTTTAGTAAATATTTTCTTGTTTCTTTTGTACCAACAGACAGCACTACTACTGTGCAGGGAACAGACCCTCGTCACATCCAGAGGGAGTTGGGGGATGTGGTGATCCACCTAAACACGCCCACTGTAATGTCGTCCTCTGCAGTCCGGGTACACTGGTTGGTGAGTGAACATGGAAGTCATTTTGACACGTCTTCAGACAATTTTTGCTCCGTTTGAGAATTAAGATCTGAAGAACAGTGGCAAAGACTTTTTTGGTTGTTCTCCTGCCTAAACTGAGGAGACTTTGTCTTTTGCCAGTTCAGTTGCCATGGTTACGCTTTGTTCGCATCATTATCAGCAAGCACAAGTCAGTGGTAATTAGTTCCTGCAAAACAGACGACAAATAAAATGGGACAGTAAAAACACGTTGTAATGTAGTCAAGTAGATCATGTAGCAAGTAATAAATACAATCATTTAAGAACGTAATTTGCTAGTAAATAAAGTATAAACGATGTAATGGAGGAAAAAAATACTGTGACAGCAAACAGGATAAAATGTCATCTTATACTTTTGTTGTTGTATTATCTCTAATACAGTAGCCTTTTTCTTGCAAGAATTGGAATTATTACTTAATTCTCTATTTTAGTAAAGGGCATACATTTCAGGAATTTTCTTTTCGTTAGACATCCTGAAAAATCCTCATGGTGCCTTCCACTCTTTAAAGGCCACCCAAACAAATAATCGCAGCCTTCTGTGTTTTTAATCAGATAGCCATATATATCGCAGACTGTTTGATTTGTGTCCCATATCCTTCTCAGCAAAATGCCAAAAGGTGAATTCAGAGTCGCAAACTTTTATTGGCAGATATCCATCCATCCATTTTCTACCGCTTATTCCCTTCGGGGTCGCGGGGGTGCATGCTGGAGCCTATCTCAGCTACATTAGTAGAATGAAATCCACCAAGGCAAGTTTATTCACAGAACACACTTTGTAAGCAAGGCTATTCAAAGTGCTTTACAGATGCATAATATTGCAAGGCAAATAAAATGATCCAAAAAATATACATTAATTAATTACAAATTAATTGAGATCAGGCTATAACCTGCACAAAAAGGAGACCCATTAGGAAAGCGTCATAAAGAGCTGCATTTATGTACAATTAGTCTTATTCTTGTAATGTCTGTTTACAATGGGATTGAACTCTGCATTTTCCTGCGTCAGGTCGAGCAGCAGTCACCATACATCCAGGGCTACAAGCTGCTCTACAGGCCCTCTGCTGAACACGGTCAGCCTGAGGGGCAGTGGAGTATCCTGGAGGTCCGTGCCCCACAGAAGGACGGCGTGGTGATCAGTCAGCTCAGGAGGGGCGCCATCTACGAGTTCAAAGTGCGTCCCTTTTTTGACGAATTCCAGGGGGCTGACAGCGAAGTCAAGGTGATCAGAACGTTGGAAGAAGGTGAATTTCTAACTTGTACTTTTGCTCATATGGACGCGAACACCGTATTGATGACAGTGTTATAATATCCACTGTAGAACTAATTCACACCATCATTTTGTAATAATTAATTAATTAGTTAGTTATGTGCCATGAGCCATTTTTTTAGGTGCCCCGGCATTCTTTGACCCATAAAATTCTACCAAAGCAAAGATAACAATGCACCATATTAATTACCACTGAGATATTCATTAGCAATATGTGATGGTGTAATGATAATTGCCTTGTAAACAACATCACAAACATCACATGGTTCAAAAGAGCAAACGATTTTGATTAAGACTACACTTTTTCTCAGTGACACCAAATTTATGTGATCACCACAGCAAGAGCTAGTGTCAGTGCAGGATGCAAGTGGAGAGTGATGCGTTTCATCAAAAATAGAGTATTAAAGCCCTCGAAATGGTAAACTATTGTAACCGAGGGTCTGATAAGATGTAGTGCCAGCTTGGCAGGTAGGAACTCGAGAGTCACTTTTTTTAAGTCAACTGAGCTCTCTTTTTCCTACCAGTCACACACTTCCGGCATTCAATCAATCAATCAATGTTTATTTATATAGCCCTAAATCACAAGTGTCTCAAAGGGCTGCACAAGCCACAACGACATCCTCGGTACAAAGCCCACATAAGGGCAAGGAAAAACTCACCCCAGTGGGACATCGATGTGAATGACTATGAGAAACCTTGGAGAGGACCGCATATGTGGGTAACCCCCCCTCTAGGGGAGACCGAATGCAATGGATGTCGAGTGGGTCTGACATAATATTGTGAGAGTCCAGTCCATAGCATTCACAAGAAAAGTGTTATGCATCAAAACCGGTTCAATTGCACAAAATAATGATCTCTGAAAAATGACTTAACTTTTAGTAGATGTTGATTAAAGGCCTACTGAAATGCGATTTTCTTATTTAAACGGGGATAGCAGGTCCATTCTATGTGTCATACTTGATCATTTCGCGATATTGCCATATTTTTGCTGAAAGGATTTAGTAGAGAACATCGACCATAAAGTTCGCAACTTTTGGTCGCTGATGAAAAAGCATTGCCTGTACCGGAAGTAGCAGACGCGTGACGTCACAGGTTGTGGAGCTCCTCACATCCGCACATTGTTTACAATCATGGCCACCAGCAGCGAGAGCGATTCGGACCTAGAAAGCGACAATTTCCCCATTAATTTGAGCGAGGATGAAAGATTTGTGGATGAGGAAAGTGAGAGTGAAGGACTAGAGGGCAGTGGGAGCGATTCAGATAGGGAAGATGCTGTGAGAGGCAGGTGGGACCTGATATTCAGCTGGGAATGACTAAAACAGTAAATAAACACAAGACATATATATACTCTATTAGCCACAACACAACCAGGCTTATATTTAATATGCCACAAATTAATCCTGCATAACAAACACCTCCCCCCCCTCCCGTCCATATAACCCGCCAATACAACTCAAACACCTGCACAACACACTCAATTCCACAGCCCAAAGTACCGTTCACCTCGCCAAAGTTCATAAAGCACATATATTTCCCCAAAGTCCCCAAAGTTACGTACGTGACATGCACATAGCGGCACGCACGTACGGGCAAGGGATCAAATGTTTGGAAGCGTACTCACGGTACCGTGTCTGCGTATCCAACTCAAAGTCCTCCTGGTAAGAGTCTTTGTTGTCCCAGTTCTCTACAGGCCAATGGTAAAGATTGACTGTCATCTTTCGGGAATGTAAACAATGAAACACCGGCCGTGTTTGTGTTGCTGCAGTCGGCCGCAATACACCGCTTCCCTCCTACAGCTTTCTTCTTTGCTGTCTCCATTGTTCATTGAACAAATTGCAAAAGATTCACCAACACAGATGTCCAGAATACTGTGGAATTTTGCGATGAAAACAGACGACTTAATAGCTGGCCACCATGCTGTCTCAAAATGTCCTCTACAATCCGCGACGTCACGCGCTGACGTCATCATACCGAGACGTTTTCAGCAGGATATGTCGCGCGAAATTTAAAATTGCACTTTAGTAAACTAACCCGGCCGTATTGGCATGTGTTGCAATGTTAAGATTTCATCATTGATATATAAACTATCAGACTGCGTGGTCGGTAGTAGTGGGTTTCAGTAGGCCTTTAATGTTCCTAGCTACCTGTCAATTACAGTAAAAGCGATCAGTGATACACATTGCGCGTCTCGTCAATGGTCAATTACCATGTTGTTTTTGTTTTGTGGAAGGCCCCAATGATTAGGTTTGCTTTGGGCCCCCAAATGACTAATAGACTCCTGGTGCATAAGTAGCAAGGATCTAGTTGTAGAACCTTTTTGGAGAACGTGGGGACGTACAGACAGAGAAAGGAGAGCAAGATACAGCAACAGGCAATGCTAGCAACGGCATCCTCATTCGTTTGTGTTGTGCTGGTTGGGTCAAACATGCATCCATTGTAGGAACAGTTGCTGTCTGGATTTGGACTCTTGTGAAATGGCTATTTTTGATACAACACTTGAATGCTAAAGTCCTGGGGCCGTATTTATCAAGCGTCTTAGAATTACTCCTAAGAAGTCTGCTAAGAGTTGACTTATGAGTAAAGAAATTATTCGCTGAAAGCTGCACTTAAAAGTTAGTTATCAAGCATCTTACTCACACTTTCAGCGAAGTGTAGGACTGAATCTTAAGTGTCACACTCAGAGCTGAATTACGACATTACTATGTGCCGTAATAGGAATTTTAGGTGACGTCATTTTCTGTGTCCATAGAAATATATGTTTTCTTTTCTTTCCAATTCATTTTCCCAGTGGCGAGATATGGAAGCATTGTGATGACCTTTAGTTCTGCTGTGAAAGCTCTGCTGCGTGATGTTGCTGATGAGATGACGCCCCTTATTATTAAATCTGTGACAAAAATAGTACCCGCTCTGGCTAAACGATAGAGTTTGATCAGCTGCTCGTCATCAAACAAAGCCAAGACATCCTTCCGCTCCCTTCTCTCTCGCCTCAGTGCCATCCCCCGCTGGCAACTCCTAACCACTTAGGACACCTCTGAAGGTCTTTTAAATATCATGGAGAGTAGGAGTGATTCTTAGACTTAAGAAAGTTGATAAATAGCTTTTATTCTTAAGTTTGAGAGTAGGACTAAATTTCGCAAATTCTCAGGACTTAAGTGTAAAATGCCACTCTAAGACGCTTGATAAATACGGCCCCTGATCTACTAAAGATGTGCATTATCTGCTAAGTTTTTGCACAGGGGATTGAGTCTCTTAAAAGCACAATCCAATAAGCATGTTGATGCAAAATTATATGCTGATTATTAGAATGCCCACAATATCGGGAGGAGGACCTGCAAATACAATCATTTAGCACTCGCAATTGGATTTATCAAGGCTGAAACTGTTCTGCAGCCGCTAAGTTGCACGTCTAGAAAGTATGTGCAGACGGAAACACAAATAGATGTGATAGAGGAGGCGATTGCGCTCCAAAGAAAGACGATGTGTGCGTGTGTATGTCAATATATTTGGACTGTCATGAATAAAATATAATGCTAAAATTTTATAGCAGCTGGACGACTTAAGGAGCTGATTAAGATCAATTCAATTGCTTTGTTGTGGCGTGTGCTTGCCTTTTTACGTATAAGGAGATATATTATTAATGCATTTTCTATATGAAATAATTTCTTGCAACATGCATTCCATGCATCTAGATCAGCGGTGTCAAACTCATTTTAGCTCGAGTGTTTTCCAAAGTGGGCCGGACTGATAAAATCATGGCATGGTCGCTTAAAAATAAAGACAATTTCAGATTGTTTTCATTGGTTTAAAAATAGAATAAGTACACTTACATGTAGCGGTTAATATTATTCTATCGTCAACAGTCGTTATTTTTACTTTCTGAATAAATGATGTGAGAATGCTCATCATAATAATTGGTGGAATTAGGTCTAGCAGTGTTTTAAAATGCTCCCATTGTTAATTTTTAATCTAAGATTAAATACATAATAATATCAATATCAATTGACAGGATGTTAATAATGTAATTTACAAATTTTTCTCAACTGATTTTTTGCATATTCTACATATGTAGCATCATCTTCAACAAAACTCATGAATTTGGACTCATTTCATTAATCACACATAAAGTTTGAAGGGGATACATACTGTATTATTTCAGCATGATTGTGCGCCAACAAAATGTGTCCCCAGTCATCAGTATAACATGAAATGTAAAGATTATCAAAAGCATTTATTTTGGTATAAATGTCACAGGTTACATTACCAACAACATCGTTCACAATCAAGACATGAACGTAACAATCCACATTTTGTATATTATTACTAATAATCAGCAAAGTACGCAGTGTCCAAACACGAAAGGGTTGACACACAGCACATAGCTCCGCCCCCTCTGAAGTCACCCACGCTCTCACGGCAGGAGATACAGAGAATTGCTATTGCGACGTCTAGTGGACACATTTAGAACAGTTTCTTTCATTCAAAAATTACAGTTCATTTTTACACTTAGCCAACTCATCTCGCGGGCAGAATAACACCTGTATGTTTGACACCCCTGATCTAAATCATTCCAGACACACCGTCACTACACAGGCGCCTCCAAAAGCGTACCTCTAGCATGCTAAAAATAGTTTCTGTTGTCTAAATCGCACTTCTGAATCGCACAGTGAAGGTGTTTCGTATTATGTGTGTGCTGCATATTCCACAACATAACAAAACAGCGCAGGTTGGACTGTTAGAGCATATGATGTCATCAATGCGGAGGGAAATTAGTGTTTCCATGGACACAGCCAAAATCTAATTTGAATAGCGCAATCTGCACCACTTTTGCACTTGTTATCAATTGTACACACAATCTTAATAGGTCGCCTACTGATAGCACGCACAATTCTGTAGTTTGTACACGCTGTTTAGCACTTGCTATTTGGATTTTAGTAGATCAGGCTCTAAGTATCCATGTCTGTCCTTCAAATATAGCCCCACAAAGAGCACCACAGGATGTTACGGTAACAAAGAAGGATACCAATGGCACGGCAATCCTCATATCATGGAAAGCACCACCAATCCCGGAGGAGGCTGGAGTCATTCAGGAGTACAAGGTTGGAAAAAGAGCCCATTCCACCGGCATTCTGCCACCCCTCAAACGACGCTTATACTCATGTGTATTTCATTTAAAGTCTAAACTGTGTCTTTGAGGTGCCACTGATGCCACTTTGTGCTGTCGGATATGTCCCCAAGGCAATCACTGTCATCTTGTCTCCTCCTCGCCCTCTCTTCTTGACAGATCTGGTGCCTGGGTAATGAGAGTCGCTATCACGTGAACCAGTCGGTCGACGGCTCCACCTTCTCTTTGCTCCTTCCCGGTCTGGCACCAGGGATTCGCTACAGTGTGGAGGTCGCCGCTAGCAATGGCGCCGGGCCTGGGGTCAAGAGTGGGGTCACGTTCTTTCAGTTAGGTAAGAGCTCTAAACAGTACTGGGATTTTACATAATTATTGGAAACTAATGAGGATATCTCACTTTCAAGAAGCTAAAATGGAAATGGAGTTGCTCCCCACTTGGAAGACTTAAAATATGTTGGAGTGGTTCTAAGATTGGAGGTCACTGCTGTTGGATGAGCATTATCTCACATGCTTGTTTTGTTTGGATGAGTTTGAGGTCAGGCCTCTTCTACATCAGCAATTTTTTTAATTTTTTTACGGGAGTCAGAGCAGCTTGCAAAAAAATAAGGAGACTTGGGTTTACTCAATTGTTGTATCTAGAATGCATTCTGACTCCGCTTCGCCGTTCTCCAGTTACATGTTGTATCGCATTTAGCTGTTTTCTGTTCCACACACTGGCTACACCATCTAGCTTCTCTCCCTGCAAAACGTAAAATACACTTGCAAAAAAAATCTACCTTCACTGAGCGTAATGTCTGGGATTGGTCAGCTTATTTAAACAGTCCCTGTGTGTATACGACTCCTTTAGACTACTTCCGCAAAAGCCTTCTGACTTTGGCTCAACATTTGCAATAGAATTTAGTGTTGTATTGCATCGACTAGTTCCAGCTGCAATTACACTCTGCTTCTCTCTTTCATTATAATTGTACACTCCAAAGGAAGGACCCTAACAAGCTAAATAGTCAACGTCACGCCATGCTCAACCCTAAAAAGCAAGGGTATCCAAACTGCCACCCCTTGATTGATTTCTATTTTTTTGTTGTTGTTGGCACGTGGCTAGAAAGGAAATGAAAAAAAACAACAACAAAAAAACACGCACAATTTGGATGAATAAAGCAAAAAGCATAACGGAATAAGACACATTTAGATGACAATACAAATATAACCAATGCCACCTTTAAAAAAAAAAAAAAAAAAAAAAGTGAGGGAGAATATTCATATAATATATTTAAGGTTGGCAGTTCTGCTTTAGTTACATAAGCAATAGTTCAGTTCAGTTCAGTTTCAGTTTATTTCGAACATGCATACGATACAATGTAATGCCTCACACAATTCCATTTGTTTCACTACAGCACGTCCAAAAAGGAGTAGGAAGAAGCAGAGCTTATTTAATCCTACTCCTAATCATACCATAGACATTTTATCCAATTTCCTTGTTCTCTGTAACAGACGAATACATAAAAAATAAATAATATACCATAGTAAGCAAACAAATATTAAATACATAAATAATCTTTGTCTCAATAAAAATAAAAAAATAAAATAAAGGTTCATCTGCATTATAATTCTTGTTCTGTGTACTTTGTGAACACTTGTAGTTTGGTGCTTTGTTTGATTTCTTTGGTTAATCCATTCCATAATTTAATTCCACATACGGATATTCTAAGGGTTTTAAGTGTTGTACGAGCATACAAATGTTTTAAATTATATTTTCCTCTAAGGTTGTATTTCTCCTCTTTTGTTGAGAAGAATTGTTGTACATTCTTGGGTAGCAGGTTATAGTTTGCTTCGTACATCATTTTAGCTGTTTGCAAATGCACCAAATCGTTGAATTTTAATATTTGTGATTTAATAAATAAAGGGTTTGTATGTTCTCTATATCCAACATTATGCATTATTCTAATTAATCTTTTTTGTAACACATTTAGTGAATGAAGCGCACATTTGTAGTTATTTCCCCATATTTCTACACAATAACTCAGATATGGTAACACTAGCAAGCAGTAAAGAATATGAAGTGATTTTTGGTCTAGAACAGTGGTTCTTAACCTTGTTGGAGGTACCGAACCCCACCAGTTACATATGCACATTCACCGAACCCTTCTTTAGTGAAAAATAAAAAATGTTTTTTTTCAAATTCAAGACAAAGTTATATGTTTTTGGTAACACTTTAGTATGGGGAACATATTCTAAGTAACAAAGACTTAATTTAGAGTTATTTGGTTAGGGTCAGGGTTAGAGGGTTAGGGTTATAATGAGGCCATGCCGAATAAGGTATTAATAAGTAATTAATAATGACTAGTTAAGAGCCAATATGTTACTAATTTGCATGTTAATAAGCAACTAATTAATGGTGAATATGTTCCCATATTAAAGTGTTACCATGTTTTTTTACTGGTGCACAAAATGAACCGTGCATGAACATCACCTTGTTCAAACAACAAAACCAACACAGTGCATAAACTCACAACAAATTACACACCTGCAAATCAGTCTGACTTCTGCTGTTGCCGTATCCTTAATACGCCGATAGGGAGAAGTTTTTATTTACACGATGAGTCGGGTGTGTCTTGACCACCGCCGAACCCCTAGGGTTCGATCGAACCCAAGTTAAGAACCACTGGTGGAGAACATGTTTTGCTTTATTCATTATAGTCACTATTATTTTTTCAATTTAAATTAATTCAGTGAAAAAATATAGGAACACGAATAAAGTATATGAACCATGTATGTACAATGTGTATAATTAAAACAGTCTGGAATGAGCAAAATCCACCACAGCATATGGTCCAGAAAGTAATTCTACACCAAGCTCATCCACAGAAAAGAGTGTTAAATTGGAAGTATATTTTGCATACTGTCATATGACAAATTTAAAATTGAAGTATAAATTACCTAAGTAATCTTATATGTTGAACTACACTATATTAATATATGTGTTAATATTTTTGGTCATTTATAACCTTTTTCCTCTAGACTCTGCCGGCCAAATGATGGATCTGAGTGGAGAAAAGGACACATTGTCACACATTTCTGATGTGGTGAGGCAACCAGCATTTATTGCAGGCATTGGCGCCACCTGCTGGCTGGTCCTTATGGTCTTCAGTGTGTTGCTGTACCGTCACCGTAAGAAGAGAAGCGGCCTCAGCAGTACATACACCGGCATTAGGAAAGGTACTAGCCTATATTATTACACTTTTTGCAATGTTACCATCTACTGCTTCTTTCAGTAGTATTAAACATGTCGATATGACCGGGAATTTTATATATTTAATTAAACTGTCTTCAGTGTAAAGCATTCAGATTTGATTAGTAACCCAACACAGACATTTAGAAGGGTGACCTTTCCATGCTTTGATATATCATTTCCTCATTGCTGTGTTTGGACTCTCAGGCCCGTCAAGCTGCCATTACCTTTGCTGCAATATCCCGCTTAAATTCTCTTTGTCCCTCAAGTCTCAGATTAACCTTTTAATGTGTCACAGAGAGATACCGATGAGTGATAGTCTTTTCTTTAGACCTTGGTATACATTTGACTGATTATATGTTTATCAGTAGGAGTACATACACAGCACAGGCTCTTCGGGGCCCGGGCACCCACGAACAATGGCGAGCAGTCACGTGAGATTGATGGCAACTTTCATTCTTTAAAACAATTTCTGAATAATCTATCTTGTTGTTGGTAATTTTGTGGCGACCTTGACCCATTTTACATAATATATTAGCCACAACTCATACAGTATTTACTCAACAATGACTAACCAAGAGTTAATTGTGCCAGATAATGAAACACCCGTATCCTCATTTTGACTTTGAACACACTGCACATGAGCTAATGAAGGGCAAACTTACTCAACAGCCATACATGTCACACTAAGGGTGGCAGTATGAACAATGCCAACACTGTCATAAATATGTGCCATATAGTGAAACCACACTAAACAACAGTAACAAACACATTTCGGGAGAATATTTTCACCGCAACACATCATAAACACTACAGAAAAAATGCCCAGAATTCCCTGCAGCACCAACTCTTCCGGGACGCTACTATAAAAACAAATGCCATTGGTGGATCTACACCTAACATCCACTGTAATGATACCACATACAATAGCGTATCTAGTCGATACTACTATGAGGTGGACGCGGGCAAATACTGCGGCATGGTCATGCTGGACCTTCAGAAGGCCTTTGACACCGTTAACCACCTGTTGGATAAGCTCAGAGCAATCGAATTTGATAAAACCTCATCGAGCTGGATGCAATCTTACTTGGAGGGGAGGGAACAGGTGGTAGAGGTGAACAGCACCGTGTCTCCCCCCTCAGTAAGCTGTGGAGTCCCCCAAGGCAGTATATTAGGGCCTTCACTGTTCCTAATATACGTAAACGACATGTCATCGGCATACGACTGTGAATTGTTCCTGATTGCGGATGACTCGGCCCTGCTGGTATCCGGCAAGGACAAGTCACAGGTGGAAAAAATCCTCAGTGCCGAACTCTGTAGAATTTGCACCTGGCTCGCTGACAATAAGCTATCCATACACTTGGGTAAAACGGAATCCATCCTATTTGGGTCCCAAATCAACCTTAAGAAAGTCAGTGACTTAACTATAAAAGTGGGTGACATTATTATCACCAGGAAAGATGAGGTCACCTACCTAGGTTCCATTCTGGAGGCTAATCTTTCCTGTGATAAAATGGCAACCAAGGTAATCAAAAAGGTCAACCAACGAACGAGATTTCTCTACAGAATCTCCTCTCTGGTCAACAAAAGCACCATGAAGATTCTAGCGGGAACTCTCATTCAACCCTTTTTCGATTACACATGCACCACCTGGTACCCCAGCACCTTCAAAACCCTCAAATCTAGACTCCAAACATCCCAGAACAAGCTAGTCAGGTTACTTCTAGACCTCCACCCCAGATCACACCTCACTCCTACCCACTTCTCCAAAGTGGGCTGGCTTAGGGTGGAGGACAGAGTAAAACAACTTACACTGAGCCTAGTCTATAAAATCCGCTAGACCTCCCTGATACCGAAGTACATGTCAAACTACTTCCATAACGTACATGACTGCCATAACCACAACACCAGGGGGAGCTCCACTAACCACGTTAAACCCAGATTCCGATCTAACAAAGGTCTTAACTCATTCTCCTTCTATGCCACATCAATATGGAATGCACCCCCAACAGATGTAAAAGAAAGTGCATCTCTATCCTCCTTCAAAACCGCACTAAAAGAACACCTCCAGTCAACTACAACCCTAGCCTAACCCCCGCCCCCCACCACATCCCACCTCCCCGGATTGTAAATAATCAAATGTAAATAATCAAATGTAAATAATCAAATGTATATACTTGTTCGTATGCTTTCTGAGCTCACTATGTTCACTACTTGCTGTACATATCCTACCAAGTCAGACCTACACTGTTTCAATGTCAATTTCTCAGATGACCCCCCGGATTGTAAATTGTAAATAATGTAAATAATTCAATGTACATACTCCGATGATTAACTTGTGTGGTGACTGTGTTATGCTGATAGTATATATTTGTACCATGAATTGATTAACGTAGACCCCGACTTAAACAAGTTGAAAAACTTATTCGGGTGTTACCATTTAGTGGTCAATTGTACAGAATATGTTCTGTACTGTGCAATCTACTAATAAAAGTTTCAATCAATCAATCAAATTATATCAATATTTTTTAACATCACAAAATGTTCTTCTGTTTTTTTTAAATTCATATTATGTTTATAAACTCAGGAAATATGTCCCTGGACACATTAGGACTTTGAAAATGACCAATGTATGATCCTGTAACTACTTGGTATCGGATCGATACCCAAATTTGTGGTATCATCCAAAACTAATGTGAAGTATCAAACAACAGAAGAATAAGTGATTATCACATTTTAACAGAAGTGTAGATAGAACATGTTAAAAGAGAAATAACCAGATATTAACAGTAAATATACAAGTAGATTAATAATTAACTTTCTACCTTGTCCTTAATAATTTTGAGAAAATAATAGAATGATAAATGACACAATATGTTACTGCATACGTCAGCAGCTAAATTAGGAGCCTTTGTTTGTTTACTTACTACTAAAAGACAAGTTGTCTTGTATGTTCACTATTTTATTTAAGGACTAAATTGCAATACGAAACATATGTTTAATGTACTGTAAGATTTTTTTGTTAAAATAAAGCCAATAATGACATTTTTTGTGGTATTTAGAAAAGTACCGAAAAGTACTGAAATACTTTTGGTACCTGTAATGTTACCAAAATATTGGTATTGGGACAACACTAATACACACACACCGAGCACCCACTGGCAGAAATGTAGATCGGCGCCTATGATGCACAGCACACCGTAGATTTGAGTTTTACATATCGGAACATCTAATGTTACTAGTAGAAATTATATTAAATCAAACTTATTTTACTGTCTGTTCACAGTGCCATCGTTCACCTTTACACCAACAGGTGAGTACAATACGACTTGTCAGCAAATGTTTGTGAGCTTGACTATATCAAACATTATGGCCCTGATCTATCAAGATTCCACATATGTGAACAAAAGTATCATGGCGCCTAAAGAAAGTGAAAATATGAGACCACAGTTTTGTTGTAGTTTGTCTATGGGATTTTATTACCCGTTGGTAATGGTTGAGTTTATTTTAAACATGTTTAACAAAGTTAAATCGTAGAACATCGCATGTTTACACTTGCACAATTCAAAATGTCTGACAAAGAAGAAGCAGAACATATTTAAAGCTACCCTTTCTCCAAGTCTCAGCAAATCCTAACAGTTTGATCACTTCCTGTATTTTGTGCATATATGCAACACCACTTCCTAATGGAAAAAATATTAAAGTGATCGCAGGGTTCTGTTTGTATAGCCTACTCAATAACACAACATTGAATATGAGAAGATAGAAAAACAAATCCAAAATATGATTGTGTAAGTACTGCCTTTGTTAATACATTAGGGGCCTAATTTACTAAGATCCAAATACCACCCACCATGAAGACACTCATTTACTACACATTCATATGATCAGGTCCTACCTGTGACGTTTTGCCATGTTTTCAAACATGCAGGTGACATCTTCTACTTTTTTGGGGCATTTTAGACACAGTCCAAAGTAAATGTACGAAGCTATACCTATTTGATGGCGCCACTCACTCTGCTCAAGACGCAAAAAAAATGTACATGTAAAGAAGTTTTATTCATATTAGAAATATTTTAACAATAGGTATTCTATTTGGGGAAAAAAACAAATGTAAATTCGAAAAATATCAAATAACACCAAAATGCATCAATTGAATTTGTTTTAATCAGCCCCTCAAGTCATCTTGCAGCTATGAAATTATAAAAGGATGTTGCTAAATGGCAAATATTAAATAAACATTACAGTGTTGCCCTCTATATAGTTGGGGACAATTGTACTATCAAACAACAAGACTAAATCAAATCAAAGCGACGCCTGCAACATGTCTAATATTTTTTTAATGACCATCCAAATGTGTTAAAACGTACACGTAGGACAGAGGATTCTCTGTCCTACGTATGTCTTAGCAGCGCGAGCATCCCTTTCTCGCAGCAGTGTGCATTAAAAAAAAAAATGTAATGTCACCAAAATGCATCAATTTAATTCCTTTTAATCAGCCCCTTAAGTCATCTAGCAGCTATGATATTATAAAAGTATGTTGCTAAATAGACATTGTGTCTAATATATATTTTTTTCTGACCATGTAGATATGTTGAAACGTACAAGTAGAATGCAGGGTTCTCTGTCCATCGTGTGTCTTTGCAGCACGAGCACCCCTCTCTCACAGCTGTGTACGTAACTCTGTCAGTTTGCGCGTCCTTTTTAAATACAAAACAGTGCTTCCAAAACGGTGAGTGTTGATAAATCACATTGCACGTTTGTATTTGCACACCTTATTCTGCTGATTTTGCACATCTTTAGTAGATCAGCTTTGAGTGTGCTATAAAGTTTGCACATATTTTAATACACACTAATGTTTAGTAAATCAGGCCTTAAGTGTTATTATGTTGCCACATGCTGGTAGGCGGTGTGACCCCAAGATGTAGAGACGGCAGGCAATGTGCAAGTTAAAAGTCCCTTTATCTTTAGGTACAATAGCAAAAACTTTGGCAATGCAAGGCATGTGATTAGTTATAGCTGAAATCAAATCACTAATCAAGAAACAGTGAGGAGAATCGGCGCTTAATCTATATTTAAAGTGGCTGAGAATGAGGGCAGACAAGCAATAAGAGCTCTGGACAGGAAATAAAATGTTATATAAAAATATCAATCCAAACGGTCGTGAATTCTCATGACACTAAAAATAAATTCAAGAGAATGAAAAAAAACAAACAGGGTATTAGGCATAAGTAATACAGAATAATGTAATAGATAAAACTGACAGAAACATTGTGAAAAAATAAGTAAATACATGCAAACTGAAGTAATATTGTTATGATACCGCTTGGCTAATATTGGCATGACCCCTGGATGCAGACACAATAGGGGAAGTCCAGAAAAGGTCATTTAATTAGGTATCAGAAATAGAAAATACAGGTCCTGCAGGAACTCAGGCACAGACAGAAAACTGTGACATACACATAATAATAACACCTACATCGAACGGCAGGTGACACTGGATAATAAACCCTCCTGATTGGCAATAAGGGACAGGTAAGGAGAATAGCAGCAGTAGGTGTCACTGCAGAACAAACCAGAAAACAGGAAGTAGAACAAAAGTGTGCATGGTTGACAGAAAGAAAAATTAAATGAAGCAAAAACTGTCACTCAGATGATTAAACATGTGTACTAGTAGTAGCTAATGTTGGTCATGTTAAAAAAAACAGAAGAAATAGTGAAAAAAATTATAAAAATGATAATACAGTAAAGTACAGATATAGAAACAAATACTTCACAATGAGAACATAAACAATGAAAACAATACTGATTAGGTTTTACATAACCAAAAATTAATGAGAAGGAGTGAAACTTATTTACTCCCGCCTATTGTTATTAGATTAAATATTGTCAGTATCATCCATACAATGATTAATGTACTGGTCTAATCTGAATGTATTATTAATCATCTTTATCTCTACATACGAACGAATACCCTGGACAAGTTGCTACCTCATCGCAGTTTGACGATTATAATTGTATTTATTAATTTTCTAATGGTAATTATAAAACAATGTTTTTTTGTTTTTTTTTAATAAATAAAAAGATATAGAACACGACTTTTGAATACATTTAATCCTGAATTCCTTAAGAAGCACATTTAGGAGTTCAGAGGTCTGATGTTGGACCAGTAAAAGGTTTTCCAAAGATGTTTCATTGGGTTGAGGTCAGGGGGGCTATGGTTCTTCCACTCCAAATGCATTCAAAAACATAAATTATGATGCATTAAACTACTGTTTTGTTTTGTTACTGATATTGTTGGAAGATGACGTAAATGGAGGCGTCAAAGACTCAGATATTTATTGTTGTTGCCTCCATGCACATGAAACCATACTTTATTCCCCCAACTAAAGTGAGTGCACCCGTTTGACTTTTCCTGTCTGTCACATTTGCTCTTTGCCGCTGGCAACTGTTTGTGACAGTTCGTCAGGAATGAACGTATTTTCCCTTCTTATTTTTTTGCAGTTGCATATCAAAGAGGAGAATCTGTGTGCAACGCTGTAAGGCAAGTGGTATTTTTGGTACTCACCTTGCAGTTGCACTGTTATAACACCAGGAGGCAGTGTCTACCTGCTGTAAATGTTGCGTGATATGAGAAGAGCATGTTTCCAAAAGGGTGCACCTTCTCATTGCAGACCTGGCCTTCTCGGCATGGGCGAACCACTGAACCAGCTGTGGTTGCCAGATAATTGGCCAAACACATGTGTCAATCACAAAGACTGCAGCATCAACTGCTGCAATAATGGCAACGGCACCAGTGACAGCAACATGACAACATACAGCCGACCAGGTTAGTGTGTGTCAGTCACTGAGATATTGTGTCTCTAATAAAGCAAGACAGCTTGTAACTGTTATTTTTTTGGCCTCCTTTGTGTGTTCTCCTCAGCCGACTGCATTGCTAACTATGGAAAGCACCCAGACAACAAACATGGGGGACAGCTTGGCTCGGAGACGGCTATTTATACTGACGTGAACCTCTCTAACAAGCTCAATGAGATCAAGACCTTTAATAATTCCAACTTGTGCTATGCAAGCCCAGGAGGAGATTCATCAGACGCTTACGAGCCAATCCCGTACGCTACCACCCAACTTATTCAAGCCAGCATTAAAAACAAGGCTCATGCATTGGATTCCATGGACGTGCCATGCTGGAATCAGCCCCCAAACCCACCTCCACTCCCAAAAGAGATGGCTGCTCAGATGCAATACAACATCATGGAGCAACACCAGCTAAACAAAGGTAAAATTGATTGGGGGAAAAAAAAGAGAAAAAAAGGGCCTCGCCAATTTTCACACTGCTCTGTTTTCAGATCATGCACAGGTAAATGAAGGCTCAGCCCATCACAAAACCATCCCCTACAACCATAACCAGAGAGATCACAGCACAGGAAGCTCGCACCACAGCTCAGACCGAGGCAGCAACAGCACCTCAGGTGAGGCTCAGGGCTACGGTTCTCACATCTGGACCAGTTTGAAACAAAATCAAGTAAAAAGGCGCAAACTTTGACTTTTCTACTAATTTATCAGGAAGTCAAAATCAGAAGAAAGGCCTGCGGGCCATGAAGACGCCGAAACATACTTCTGTAAGCTGGGGAGATGCTCTGTCTCCTCCTCATGCCATTGCCTGGAACGGGGATGAGTATAGCCTCCCCATGGAGAAAAGGTGCACACATACAACGTATCTGTTTTTATTCTGATTTTTCGACTTATTCTGTTCATAACTGCCTTGGAGGCTGTTTGTGTTATGGAGATAATAGTTGGATAAATCAAACCTAACCTGCAAAAAGTGAAGGGAAAAAACTTAATTTATCGATGCAGTTGGTCTCAAGTAATACTTTGGTTCAGGAGATGGAATGTGCCTGTACCTAAAATACACGTACAAATACAGTAGCACCTCAATTTACGAGCTTTGTTGGTCCTGTGACGGAGCTCTTAACTCGAAACACTTGTATCTCAAATCAGCCTCTCCCAATTGCAATTGGTGCTTGGACCCCTAAAACAGCATAATTTTACCATGTAACATGCTCTTTGAAAAAAAAATATTTTAGAAAAAGAAACATTGTAAAAAAACAAAACAATACGATAGAAAGTACTAACAACTACAGTAGATTTACGAATTAATGTAACAATAATTTACAGCATTTACCTTGGACAGTGGACTTTTACAGCATCTCCTTCCAGCTGCTTCTCCGTCAAACACACCATCAGCAGATTTTCCAAATTTTCATGGATACATATCTGCTGCTTAGATATTATTTTAACATCTTTCGCTGGCGTTAGACTAATTCTGCTTCAGTATGGTGCAGACTCGCAGTGATTCGCTCGAATTGCTTTGCCAAGTTGGCGATGCACTCGGTCATGTTTTTGATGATTTATTTCTTTAATTCAATGAATATCATCCACTTCTTCTCAGCAATGTCCTTCATACTCGCTTACTTCCTACCCATTGTTTGAAAACAAAGTTATGTTGATCTCTAGCTCTACGCTAATGCTAGCAAGTAAAACCGAGGGCCGTAGATTTCCTACTAAAAATAGACGTACTTTCAAATCCAGAAAACATTGTATGCAAGTACAAACTCAGATTCATTGAAGTGTGCACATGCACAAATCCAAGCACATTTCTTTTTTACATCGCAATCAACTTGAAATTGACCACATATGTCTGCGTGGCTGGCCACGCCCAGACCCCGCCCTCTTATAAATACTCAACTCATACTAAAAGTAAGTGGCAGTAATGCACCTTTAATGTTGAGTCCCCCACCATAAAACAAGGAGAAGAAGAAGAAGAAAGTAGCCATGTGCTTGAGCTCAGCACGTTCCGGCCAATCACAAGTCAGTAGGAGGTGCTTCTTTCTCATTTTTGGAGAAAACAATAGAGCGATTGTCTGCCACTCATTGCCGTGTCTCCAAGAACTGAAATTAGCGCTGCACCCCTCGCTACAATAATACGTAGAACTTTAGAAGAGGCTGGTGACTCTGATTACCCCCAAAATAAATACAAGTTGTGTAATTTACAACAATGTTCATATGTGTTCAGATTATTCAATTTGAAAATTATGTATTATTTTGTTGAATGCGGTATTTTACATTTAAACATGCCAGCGCTGTCAACTCTTGTTTGATTACTCAATGTATTATTATAACACAGGAGATGACTTGCTGTAGCAGCCGTTGTAGTGACACACAGGCAGGTCATTCCTACCCGGTCTCCGGTGGCATTAATGTGCTGCAACCACCTGTCGCTCTTGGCCAAGCGTGTGCTGGAGTCACAGAAACACATTGGGACAGCAGTAGGTGGCAAATTGATTGCCTACATAATTTAATAGACATCCTCACAAATATCAATATAAAAAATTAAGTGTATTGTCCAAACATTTTTTTTTTGTTCTTGCCTCAACCTTTTTTTACATTGCTGAAATCAAATGTTGGTAAAGCCCAAACGACGACCTCTGTGTGTCCCCAAAGTATCCACAGCCTGCCGGAATGTGCGTATGTGAATCATGAAGTTGGCATGAGGCAGCGCACATTACCACATCAACGTCCGTCTTGATATATTTAATCTTTGCCGTGAAAAAGGGCTTAAGCCAGGTTTTTATACTTAAGCAAACTTAATATATGAAGCCCCAGATGTTTTGGGCGATTCTTGCTGGGTTCACTGTGGCATTTCCTACACCAACTAATGGTAATGCTGCTTGTAACTACATTTTTTGCTTACAGCGTTGTCGAGAAACTATCTCAAAAACACTCTCAAAACCATGCAGGGCCCCAGTTAGTTCAAAACTAAGGAGATCATTATTTTTGCAGCAAATGAGGATGCTGTTTTTTAATAACTTAAAAATGACAATGCCAAAAAAATCTTCAACCTTCACAAAAATCCAGGGGCCCCTCTGTGCTTGGGGCCCCGGTACAACAAGTCAAAGTAATTGTATTCATTAAGCCATTTTTTGACGTCAGTTTTCTTTTTGCCAGTTCTGATGTAGAGAGGAGAACAGAAACCTGCCCGACTCCACCAATTAGAGGGGCAACCTCATCCCCCACTGAGGTGTCCTACAGTCACCAACTTACAACACAACCGCAGGTAGCCCTGAGCAATGGTGTGCACAATGGAACCAACAACCTCAGGTAACCATTTTAATTGACACCACACAACTATTTTCCTATGACAAGTTTGCACAGCTGCACACTCTAATGAGATCCAGAACGAAAGACGGACGAACAATTCTGCAATGGGTGAAATAATTATTGGTTGACACTGTCAGAGAGGTGTTTATAAATGCTTTTTTTGTGGTAGCCATGGTGTATAAAAACCCTGCAACACACATTTTCTGTGGGTTAGGATTAATTATGTGGAAATTAGAATACTCGTTGATACTAATTTTGTATGATGTCACATTAAAGTACCAATAAAGTCGAAAAACAAGTCAACTTTATATGCTTATTTGTGTTTCATGGTATGCATTAAACCAGTGGTTCTCAAATGGGGGTACGCGTACCCCTGGGGGTACTTGAAGGTATGCCAAGGGGTACGTGAGATTTTTTTTTTAATATTCTAATAGCAACAATTCAAAAATCCTTTATAAATATAAGTAAAAACCTATCTTTTTTTCCAAATAGTTCAAGAAAGACCACTACAAATTGAGCAATATTTTGTACAATTTAATAAATCAGAAACTGATGACATAGTGCTGTATTTTACTTCTTTATCTCTTTTTTCCGACCAAAAATGCTTTGCTCTGATTAGGGGGTACTTGAATTAAACAAAAATTCACAGGGGGTACATCACTGAAAAAAGGTTGAGAACCACTGCATTAAACCATATCCAATTGTATTTACAATCCGCAAAGTATGTGAAAATACCGTCTAAACATCACAAAATGCCACAAATTCAGTCAGACATTTTGAGTATTCCGCTCCGAATAACGTTGGCAATTTCCATCGATTGACGTCACGATGGGATTGCTTTTGCACTCCGACTATGTTATCAGATCAGTCATACTGGAAATGCGCAAAAATTGGAAAGAGATGTTTATCATTCACAATCCTTATGTAAGACAGGAACACATATGCTTGGCTTTATAATGCATTGGAGTCAACAGATGGAGGGTCCTCTATTGCGTTCATCATACCCTTTTCTAAAAACATCCACAAACCCGCCAACAATATTCCATTCAAATGTTGTGACCTGAAAATTGACCAAATATGAGTGACATTGTTAATATAAGTGCCAATGCAGATGGCCTATTTTAGCAGCGCATTGATAGCAGTGAGCTAATGCTAGTTTATGCTGCTATTGTTGACACACTGAGCCAGCCGGTGGGTGCTTCTGCCTCGTGTCAAACTTGCTAAAATTTAATTCTAGATTATAAATTCATGCATACCTCACCTGGTAATAGACAAAAGTGGCTATGGACTGACAGGCTGGTCGAATTTGGCATCCCTCGAGATGGCAAAAAGATGCTAGTTGCTGCAACTTTGTTTAACTCTTCATGAGAATTATGATTGAATCTTCATCCAAACAGAATTATGTAAGCGTCCCGCGGGTCGGCATCCCAGTGTGTAGAAATATTACAGTAAGTGTTTGTTTAATCATAGTTTATTATGGTTAGTTTGTATGTTTAGCACCTACATGATGCTACAGTGTCACAATAAAACTGCATCCGTTTAGCACTCAGCTTCTAAAACGTATTGCTCATCTTCATTGTGTTCGGGATCAAAAATATAAGATTCTGGGTCATGCTTTTTCCCAAAGCAATCGTTGTTGGCTCTCACAAAGTCTACTTAATTAGCATTGTTGTTGATGGGGAAGGGATCTGTGGTTCCTAATGTTACGTCACAGATCACGTGTGGCTAGCTCAATATCTCTCAAAATGCTTCGGGAATCTCTGTGAGAGTAATACTATTTTAATCATATATATTTATTCGCAAACTTTAGAAGTCTTTTGGTGTCATAAATCAGATATATATGTTAATAGCTTTAATATAGAGGCAACTTGTTTTCCCACTCTACTGGTACTTTAAACTATGAAGACGTATATAACATGCACCTTCCAGCCGGCGTGAATATTTTTTTTCCGGCATTTCAATATGTAAGTTATGAAAAAAAAGGCATAAAAAATGTTTTCAAAATTAATATAGCCTTCAAAGTTCAATACTAAGGTTATTTAAATCAAATTAAGAATGTCTAAGACTACCTACACCCCCTATCAAAAATGCAAAATGGTTCGTTCGACCTGGAGAGCGGCAAACTTAGCAAACACCTCACTCAATACGGACGCCATGACGTCATCAGACGTCATCTTTAAGCGTTCACATACACACTTCGGCACGCACACACACCCAGCATTGTGACAAGTAAAGCAAAGGTGATGGAAGACAAGTAAAAACATAATTAATATACAGTATCTGTGGCAGCATCGGAGAAAGCTTTGTACAAGTTTAACTTTTTCATTGCATTGCCCATAACTGTGGTGCATTCAAGGACCCTCGATTAAAGTTAGAAACAGAGATTTTAAAGACTGGGGGAGGCTAACAGCCCACGAGATGCACTACTACTACTACTATTCGTATTACGTACTTATGATGATTACACTCAGAAGTAAAGGAAAACTTGACATTATTATAATCTAAAAGGCCCCAAACTATTGCTTTCTCTCTAACAATCACAGCTACATACCCCTGTGCCTGGACACTGATGGACAAGAAGACGACACAGAGGAGGAGGCGGTTCTTAATGAAAAGCACCACCATCGGCACCAAAACCAACAGCACAAACAAAAGTTGCACCACAACTCCCCACACAAGCTGCTTCTCCACAGGCTGGAGCAGACCCCTGCCTGCAGCACGGGGGAACTGGACAGATCGGTCACAGGCTCCATGGTTAACAGCTGGGGCTCAGCGTCTGAGGATAACATCTCGTCAGGCAGGTCCAGCATTGTCAGCACCTCGGAAGGATCTTTCTTCACAGATGGAGATTTCAACCAGGCAGAAGCCCTGCGTACGTGCAAATACTCTGAGGAATCAGGTGAGATGACGTTAAACCTATTTAGTCTGAGTACTTCAAAAAACACAATTTGAATTGTTTAAGTTCTGGAGATGCTTTATTGTGAAGGGTTTGAGTTCGATACTGTTCTGCACTTAAGAAGGATCACCAGAATGTGCAACATGCTGTTTTTGTCAATCATTGGCCTCTTTTATACTGAGAACGCACATCAGAGCAGCATTATATTTCATAAAATTCAAGGAACTTTATTGTTGTAACCGCAAACATGAGACATATGATGGCACACAATTTAGTACATGAGGTCGCAGTTTTAGCCCAATGACTATGATTGTAATTACATAATCTAATTCGAGTAAGAGATAAATAGCATAGGCTAATATGAATATACATAGAATAAACATTTATATCTAAATATAAATATTCTTAATATAAATATATATTATATATAAATATAAACAAGGTTTTGTTTGTGGCACCCATCTTTATTTATTTCTAGACTCCTGAAGGGCCCCCTATGGAGCCCTTCAAAAAAAAAAAGTACATTGTAGAAAAATGTGTATTGCCACCGAAACAAATTTTGGCAACAAATAAATACAAACATTGAAATAATACAATATTTTTGGTGGATGTTTTTGATGCCAATATTCAAATTGTTGTACACTTTTGTTTTTGTGTGTATCAAAGGTTTTAATGATCGCTTCTCTTTTTTGTGATTTTGTTTCTTTTTTTAGGTTTAAATAATGGCAGTGTTTTAGCATTAGAGGCAGGGCTTATAACACGTTTACCCAGAAGCAGTTTTACTGGACTTGGGCATGCAGGTAAAACACCGTAGAAGAAGAAAGGAGGACTGAGGGCGCCTAAATTAAGTTTATAAAATCTTCAAAACATGAAATTATGAAGCAAAAGTAGTTTTTTTTTACATTTATCTTGCGTAGACCTGAATGTGTTGCTGTCGGCAGATTCATCTCCTGCTCAGAGAGAAATCTTGTATTTGTAAACATGACACAGTGACATACTTTATTACTCTTTGACTACTTCTTAAAGCACTCTGGTCAACTTCTTTACTTTCACAATTGGTTTTATATATGCACTTGATTTCAGCACTAAGAGGTTATTAGGATATCCATCCATCCATTTTCTACCGCTTGTCCCTTTCGGGGTCGATATATTTATGTTATTTATTAAATGTTTAATTTATCATTATGTATACATTCTCTTTACAAAGCAAATAAAATAACTAAAGTAATTACTCATGTTTATTAGTTATGATACAGTATATAGATGTTTATAGAGATATATATTATTAAATAAAATGTAACAAAGCAGTCAAGCATCAGCTTCGCTCACTTGATGATGTTCTGTAGTTGGATGTCCTCTCAGAAACACGCCTGTGAAGGAAGTCCATTTGTACCATCTTCTTTATCTTTCTTGTTGAATTAAATACAGTAACATCACAAAGTACTAATCAGATATTATTTTAGAAGACGTTTTAATGTAATTGTAAATAGTTATGTCTCCTCTAAAAGTCCAGCCTATGTTTTGAATTAATTTTAAATAATCCCTCAGCTCTACATTATAGCAGTTGATGTTTTAAAAATATATTGTAGTTTGTACTTTCAAATGTACATGTAAATATTATCTGGAATATCATTTAGGTTACATGAATACATTTCCCTATGTTGCATAATTTGCAATTAAGGCAGGAAATTAATCACAGTAGCAGTAGTTTCAGCACATTGTTTATACAAGTCACACTTGACAATACAATGCAATACAATAAGACACACAATAAGACATGAGTCCACCTATTTAGGTGTAAACGTTGAAAGAAAAAGATAGAGCAGATGTAAGCTTTTACTTCCTCGTATTTGAACACAAATTGGTTCCTCATGTCACACCAAGCTTTACATGTCTGGTGTTAAATGTTTTAAATGAATAAACACAGCACATTTTAAAGTCGTTCTTTTCTCTCTGCGTGGAAATGTAACGATGGAGTCGTATGGAGTTTTGCCAAATATTACAGCTATATAGAGACAAACATGGATAATTTAAAAATACATTATACATTTCTGTACCGCTTACACTACATTCTTGAAGTATTGCTAGGTTAACACGAAAATCTCATATAACTTTTACATGTGATTTAGATGCAATCAGTCCTTCTTTCTTCTTCTATAGTGTTTTTACAGTCCAGTAAAACTGCTTCCGGGTAAACTTCTTATAAGCCCCGCCCACAGGCGTCCACCCCTCATGCTAAAACACTGCCATTATTTTGATACCGTAAAAAAAAGAAGTGAAATCAGGAAAAAAAGAAAAAAAATCATAAAAAAGAGAAGCGCCCAAAAATATAAATATTGGCATCAAAAACATCCACCATAAATAGTCTTTTTGAAATCCCAAAATCTTTACACAAGCCATGGTCCTTCTTGGTTAGGGCCCGAAACAACTGCATAGTATTTATGCAACCTACATTGCATAAGACTTTGATTACTTTTTTTTTTTTTTTTAGCCACGTTTGGAGGTGATAAATTGATAACCCGAAACATGCAAAAAAAAATCTAAAACAGTGGATTCTTTTTGTTAAATCTCAGCTCAGCGACTTCCGCGACCTAGCAGTCCCATGTCCACAGACAGCAACATGAGTCCTGCTATAACACAGAAAAGACCCAGGAGGCATAAACAGAATCAATGTGGGCAACAAGGCTACCAGCCCAAAGATGCCTTCAATGACGGTAAAGAAAGTCTTCATGATGCGTATCCCTCAAGAGATTTTATTTGAATGTGTCCTCTCTTCATCCTCTAGACTCTTTCATGCCCCTCAATTTCCCCAGTCAGATGGCCCCAAGTCACTTTAATGTGAGGGGGGCCACGTTGCCCCGAATGGGGTCTGGAGAGGCCCGGGGCCGACGAGGCAGCACTGGGACACACAGGGTGAGAGAGGCTCCATTTGAAGACGGCGAAATCCAGGACAGTCCCAAGATGGTACCAAGAGGAAAAGGAGGCAACAAAAGCAAACAGCACTCAGGTATTGGATGGAACATGTGGTTCTCACTTTGTAGAACAGAATTATTAATTACTTTAAATTGTCTTTTTCTTAGAATTTGGGGATATTCTTCTGTACAGTCGTCCTGCTTTCCCATCAGGTCCAACTCAAGGGGAGCCTGATGAGTTCAATGAACCCAGCTTTATACCTTGTGAAGAGTCAAGGACCAAACAAGGAGGAGAGGAGGACTATATGGGAATAAATGAGGTAACGCAGGAATTTTTACAAAATCCAATACGTTCTCACAAAAAAATCATACAGTGATAACTCAAGTGTTTTTAGTAAGACCAGATCGTATAAATTGACGCAATTCTTCCCAGAAGAAATAATGCAATTTCAATTAATCCGTTCAATACACCTCAAAGTGTTGGGACTCACGACTTCCTTTGACTCCAAAATGGGTATTTTGCAGTCATATTCAGTTTCAGGTAAAAAGCGTAGGGACTGCCTGAAAGCCTATTTGTCTAAAACTCAGCATTACGTATTGTGCCTGAACACCGCAACATGTTAAACATCCGGTCTGTTCGCGACTTGAAAAATTCGTACAATGAGGAGTTCGTAAATCGAAGTTCCACTCGATTTAATTTCTTTAATCACAGTGTAAACAGTACAATTACGTTTTTTTGTTGTTTTTTTTTAAATACAACCTTGGCGTCTTTCGTATGTGGAAATTAATCCGATACGTATTTAACGTAACTGCAGTCTGAACGATCTGGTCATGTTCATCCGACTCACGTCATCAAAAAGTGACAAACATAATTATTCGCAAAAGACGAATGAGCAGAAAACAGTCGAAAAGAAGATTTTTTTTTTTTCTCAAATTAATATCCCTTCACTCCTGACTCCTCATTCACACGCTCCTTGAAACACACGTCAGTGCAAATACCCCACAAACAGAGAGCCAAAATTATTTATTCCTACATGACATGATTTGCATGAGAAAATGTAGACTCTGATTGCACGAAACCATTGAAATTGCCACAAACGCACCAGAACTGACCTACTAGAATCGAAGCCATAATAATTTCCGTAAAAACACACTGCAGCGTGTGACGTCATGTTGTGTTTGCATGCAGGTCACTTCACCGACCCGTTCTGTTCATATTAGACACCACATTTTTATTTTCTTAGTGTGAACGACAACATAAAAAGATCTGATACAACAAGAATTCTGAATTGGGTCTCACACCCTGTAGTGTGAACATAGCCAACAATACCCACTAATGTTGTCCCGATACCAATGTTTTAGTACCGGTACCGGTACCAAAATATACTCTGATACTTTTTGACACTTTTTGGTACTTTTCTAAACAAGGGGACCACAAAAAAGTTGCATTATTGGCTTTATTTTAACTAAAAATCTTACGGTACATTAAAAATGGGTTTCTTATTGCAATCGAAGAACAATTTTGTCCTTAAATAATAGTGAACATACTAGACAACTTGTCTTTTAGAAGTAGGTAAACATACAAAGCCTTCTAATTAGTCTGCTGACATATGCAGTAACATATTGTGTCATTTCTCATTCTATTATTTTGTCAAAATTATGAGGGTCAAACTGTAAAAATGGATTATTAATCCACTTGATCATTTACTGTTAATATCAGGTTATTTTCCGTTTTAACATGTTCTATCTACACTTCTGTTAAAATGTAATAATCATTTATTCTTCTGTTGTTTGATACTTTACATTAGTTTTGGGTGATACAACAAATTTAGGTATCGATCTGATACCAAGTAGTTACAGGATCATACATTGGTCATATTCAAAGTCCTCTTGTGTCCAGAGATGTATTTCCTGAGTTTATAAACATAATATGAATTTTTAAAAAAGGAAAAAAGATTTTAGGATCGATGTAGTCATAGTAGTATCGACTACATACGCTATTGTACTTGGTATCATTACAGTGGATGTCAGGTGTAGATCCACCAATGGCATGACGCGCCGTCATACTCGGGAACTGGTACTTTTCAAACAGAGTACAGTACCGTTTTTGATTCATTAGTACAGAAATACTATACCAGTACCGGTATACCGCACAACCCTAATACCCACTATCACTTCTTTATTTGGGCACACAATTCGGGGAAAAGGACCCATTTGTTATGCACAAATGAAAACCGCAGCAAAATTCTGGAGATTTTTTTTTTTGCGTTGACTCATACGGGAAGAAGACTGTACAAAACCGGCGGTATCACTGACTGTACTAACTTTTTAAATAAATATAGCACATTGTTTTTTGTTAGTTTTTTGGACAAAATATTGGACATTTTTCTCATTTCACTGACAGTTTTGTAAGCGTTCATTTTCTCTCCTTTTCTAGTTCCTGAAAAGTTGAGAATTATTTTGACGAGAAACATCCTACAGCTGCTTCACCGAAAGACTTCAAAAAAAGACTACAAATACTGCACAATAAATGCTGTCCTTTTTTTCTACATCCTAGTTCTCACTCAATATTGGTAAAAAAAACAAAACAAAAAAAACAACATTAAAAGTGCTGATGTTTAAGTCTGTGGACTGCTTTCAGGGTGACCATATCAAACAGGTTGACGTAAGATGAATGCACACTGTATGGCTGACGTGCGTGTCGATGAAAATATTGTACATGATGACCATTTCTCATGTGTTCTTGAATGCTTGTCATTTCCAGACATCTTGTAAATTGTTTACTGCCACAAAAGTGCTTCAAATTGAAATTGTTTGTGACAGTGTTAATGTTTTATAAGTGATGTACACCTTGTTCTTGTATTGTTTGTTCCACTTTGGTTATAAAAGCACAATCACATTTTTTATGATTACAAATGTATGGATTTCATAACGGAGGAACTCACGTGGTGGTATTGTGTAAATCATTTGATCAGTTCACTTTATCCTGAGAAAATGAATGTTGATCCTGATTGTGCATTCGGTTCCGTAACATTTTAAGCTGCTTTCATATAAAATTGAGATATCTGTATTGTGTACTAGGAGAAATGCATGCATATCTCCTGTTGGAGATATTAAACATTTACTTTATCCTCCTCCTGGGATGGTGAAAATTCTGCTTTTGGACTGGTTTGATTTTCTTTTGTCTGCCCTTGAGTACATTTTATCTACTTGCCTCTTCACATGACCTTGGCAACCACTTCTGAAGTGGACATTACGTCAACCGTCTTCATTTCCTTAATATTCTTCTTCTGACATTAATTAATCCATAAAACCAGATGCCAGCAAATTAAAGAGAGCCTACTAGCTTGGGGCATCTGAAGAGTTTGGCAATGCATTTTCATGTCAGTAATATAGTACAGTGCTGATTAAAATAATGCAGTATCAGTATTAATTTGGAAAAAAATACATTGAGTGTAGAATTATGCATTTTTTAAACTCATTTTGTTCCCTTTATTTTAGAAAAAAAAAAAAGTAAATAAAAAAAATAATATATATATATATATATATATATATATACACACATATATATATATATACATATACACACATATATACATATATACACACATATATATATATATATATATATTATATATATATATGAATATATAAATACACACATATATATATATATACACATATACATATATATATATGAATATATAAATACACACATATATATATATATATACACATATACATACATACATATATATATATATATATATATATATATATATATATATATATATATATATATATATGTATGTATTGTTGCATGCGACCAGTCTTCCTCTCGGGGAATAAAACACATTGGTCAATCCCAAGTTTTGGATGACATATACAGTATGTTGAGTGAGAAGGCCCACCGAGAAAGAATAGCACTTGGCCAAGTTTTACTAAAGCTTTAGGAGACCAGCCCTTACAACGCGACAATAGCATCAGCATGTAGAGGTCTAAATTCAAACAAAAAGAGTCAGCTTATGTAGAGCGAAAACAGCTCCTCCCGCCCAGAAAGAAATCCAGCTGTTGTTCCAAACAGATAAGGCCTTCTCCACAGAAAGGGAGTATGTTATACTCCTAGCAGATAGTACGACTCCTTCAAGGTGAACCAAAGAGTTTACTAGCGGACATAAGATAAAGACCCAAAGTGTTCACATGGGAAAATATTAACTGCTTCAAACATGACTATGGATTAAGAAAGAACACTTGAAAATATCTCATTCTTGCAGTATGTACTGTATGTATGTATACACTTAAGGGCTCCTGCGAAGGGTAAGGGGCGTCCCATCCCTGTGCATTGAGCCGACCAGATTAACCAGTTTTTCCCAGTGCTGACGGTCTTGTACTAGCTGTTGTTGCATCCTCCATAGCAACTCCATGTAGTTGGAGCTCGCCCGCAATCACATATGGCCATCGGGTGCGGGATTTGCCTCGTGGTTTTCTCCAGCCTGCGACTGGTTACAGTTTTTCGCTATTGCTCAAACACAAAACCCAGTACTCTAAACCAAATGACCAGCTGCCTAAACACATTTAGTAAAACTACCCCCCATTTGCCACAACCACAAACACAATTCACCTGCTAAAACACATTTTGCATACAGTCGTGGTCAAAAGTTTGCATACACTTGTAAAGAACATAATGTCATGGCTGTCTTTGTGTTTTCAATCATTTCTACAACTCTTATTTTTTGCGATAGAGTGATTGGAGCACATACTTGTTGGTCACAAAAAACATTCATGAAGTTTGGTTCTTTTATGAAGTTATTATGGGTCTACTGAAAATGTGACCAAATCTGCTGGGTCAAAAGTATACATACAGCAGTGGCGGGCCATGCGTTTCCCACCTAGGCCTTCAGTGATCTCCGACTTCAACGATTACCTCTCAAAATACCATAATTGATATCACCACATGATCATTGCTGGAGAAACACTATACAGGAACACATTTACACCCTACTGGCCATTTAATCACATCAACAGTACACAAAGCGGGTTATTTTCTGGCACATTTAAAAATAAATTAAAACGCATCAGCAATTAAAACATATACCGTAAATTTCTCTGCTTGGCTTATGCAACTTCCGGTCAATAAAGTTTGATTCAAAGTACACACTTATCAAAGATATATTAACTGCCCTGACCACTTGATGGCGACAATGTATACACATGTAAAATGTTAATTAAATGACAAGCATGACACACTTTAACAACAAGAGTTTACAACTTTTAGTTGTAACAGAACAGCAACTGTCAACAACTTGTGATCCGATTGGCTATCGCAACTGTCTCTCAACTCGATGTATTCTCAAATTCATCCCCTAATGGTCCCGATGAGTATCTAATCACAGGACGCGTAAATGTCACGTTCAACGTGAGGCCATCTAGAAGGCCTTACTGACAGCAACTCGTGATCTGATTGGCTATCGCAACTGTCTATCACCTGTATGTCCCCGACCACAGAACTTTCCTCCAGAAGGTCTTATCTTTGTCCATGTGATGTCAGATGAAACAAAAATTGAGCTGTTTGGCCGCAATACCCAGCAATATGTTTGGAGGAGAAAAGGTGAGGCCTTTAATCCCAGGAGCACCACGCATACCGTCAAGCATGGTGGTGGTAGTATTATGCTCTGGGCCTGTTTTGCTGCCAATGGAACGGGTGCTTTACAGAGAGTAAATGGGACAATGAAAAAGGAGGATTACCTCCAAATTTTTCAGGACAACCTAAAATCATGGGTCTTCTTCTGGGTGTTCCAACAGGACAATGACCCCAAACACACGTCAAAAGTGGTAAAGGAATGGCTAAATCGGACTAAAATTAAGGTTTTAGTCCTGACTTAAACTTGTGGGCAATGCTGAAGAAACAAATCCATGTCAGAAAACCAACAAATTTAGCTGAACTGCACCAATTTTGTCAAGAGGAATGGTCAAAAATTAAACGAGAAGATTGTGGATGGCTACCAAAAGCGCCTTATTGCAGTGAAACTTGCCAAGGGACATGTAACCAAATATTAACATTGCTGTATGTATACTTTTGACCCAGCAGATTTGGTCACATTTTCAGTAGACCTATAGTAAATTCATAAAAGAAACAAACTTCATGAATGTTTTTTGTGACCAACTTGTATGTGCTCCAATCACTCTATCACAAAAAAATAAGAGTTGTAGAAATTATTGGAAACTCAAGACAGCCATGACATTATGTTCTTTACAAGCGTATGGAAACTTTTGACCACGACTGTATATAAGTCAGTGCGGTTTGCTGAAGGTTCCAAACAAAAATGGATGATCAAGGCAGAAGAAGAGGATTTTGTGTCAGAGGAGGGAGAGGAGCAGGTCAAGGATGGAGAGGAGAAGGAGGGCGAGCAAGACAACGCATTTTCATCATGGCGGTGGAAGGTCTATGACCGCCAACCCTACACCAGAGAGAACCTTCTCAGGGCTATGGACGTGGCCTGTGATGATGTGGCTGTGGAGGCGTTCCAAGGCTTGGTACGGCATGCCAGGGCATTCTTCCCATGTTGTTTGGCTTTGGACAATATTGCCTCTGATGTTGATGAGGTCCTGTGGCCCGACCCCCGGCACAATGATTTCAGTGTCAATTTACAATGTACTGCAATAAAAAACATCTCACCCTGAACATTGTTTTCAATTGTTACTGTATTGTGTGTGAGTAGTGTTTACATTTTTGCAGGCCTTGAGAGGTATTGTGGTGTCAGAGTTTGCTTTTGAGCAGTATGTGGAGCTTTCGAGCATGTGAGCAACTGTTTTGGTGTGATGGGTTGGTTTTGAAAAGTAGCTTTAGAAAAGTGTTTTGTGTTTAGAGTTTTGGGAAAAGTGAGGGCAGTATTGTGAAATGTGTTTTAGCAATATAACATTACAGTCATGCTTAAAATGACCAAACTACTCTAAATATTGCATGTTATCATGAATATGCATGTTATTACATGACATATTTACAGCAAAACACATGGTTTCTAGAGAGCTTTATAAGCAGGGAAAATTGTATCCCCATTACCTGCAGTGTTAGCCACCTTTTGCTGACATTTTTTTACATTTTTACTATTTTTTAAACGCACAGAAAAGGGAAAGACAGAATATACATGTTATTACATGACTGACTTACACTTACAGCATGTAAATAAACCAGTGTTGGATGGTTTCCAGAGAGCTACAAGATAGACACACAGAAAAGGGAAATATGTGTGATTTTGTGTAAGGACTGTGGATGATGGACAAAATCCCCCTCTCCAAAGTCATAGAAAACTACAAATTTTATTTTAAACCTTATTCTTCTTCTACATGGAACAGTTATTTCACCCAAGCAAAAGAATCATTCACAATCATTAAAGGGGAACATTATCACCAGACCTATGTAAGCGTCAATATGTACCTTTATGTTGCAGAAAAAAGACCATATATTTTTTTAACCGATTTCCGAACTCTAAATGGGTGAATTTTGGCGAATTAAACGCCTTTCTATTATTCGCTCTCGGAGCGATGACGTCACGTTGTGACGTCACATCGGGAAGCAATCCGCCATTTTCTCACTTTCGTCGGTGTGTTGTCGGAGGTTGTAACAACACCAACAGGGACGGATTCAAGTTGCACCAGTGGCCCAAAGATGCGAAAGTGGCAAGAAATTGGACGAAATTTGTTCAAAATACGAGGCTGTGGGGAAAGCCGACGAAATGGTCAGTCGTTTGTTCCGCACACTTTACCGACGAAAGCTATGCTACGACAGAGATGGCAAGAATGTGTGGATATCCTGCGACACTCAAAGCAGATGCTGACATCAACTTCAAAACTGGACAGATCAGCTTTCAGGAAAAGAGAGCGGATGAGGGTATGTCAGTATTTTGTGTCTATTTAGGTATGGTTAACCTGAGTGCTGAAATCGTGGAAAAATATATGTTCTTAGCGTGCCTGAAATAGGCTGTCTGCACTCTCAAGTGCATGTTGTTGCCAAATGTATTTCATATGCTGTAAACCTAGCTCATAGTTGTTAGTTTCCTTTAATGCCAAACAAACACATACCAATCGTTGGTTAGAAGGCGATCGCCGAATTCGTCCTTGCTTTCTCCCGTGTCGCTGGCTGTCGTGTCGTTTTCGTCGGTTTCGCTTGCATACGGTTCAAACCGATATGGCTCAATAGCTTCAGTTTCTTCTTCAATTTCGTTTTCGCTACCTGCCTCCACACTACAACCATCCGTTTCAATACATGCGTAATCTGTTGAATCGCTTAAGCCGCTGAAATCCGAGTCTGAATCCGAGCTAATGTCGCTATACCTTGCTGTTTGTTTGTATTGGCATCACTGTGTGACGTCACAGGAAAATGGACGGGTGTATATAACGATGGTTAAAATCAGGCACTTTGAAGCTTTTTTTAGGGATATTGCGTGATGGGTAAAATTTTGAAAAAAACTTCGAAAAATAAAATAGGCCACTGGGAACTGATTTTTAATGGTTTTAACCCTTCTGAAATTGTGATAATGTTCCCCTTTAAGGGTGTAAAAATGATCATTTATGTATATATTTGCCCAATTGTCCATTGTCAGCCTGACTCACAACACCAAGTCAGTGCCACCCTAATCATTCTGAAAGGCTTTAATGCATTCAGCCCAGTGCAACCAAGATAATTAAACTCTGCTTGGCTGCAGTTCAACTTCAGAACACAATGGACAAGCAGTGTTTCTTCAATCACCTCCTAGTATTACTTCCCAGTACGCATGTGGAATATTTTGTCCATGCACACAGGAAAAGACCACGTTGTCTTAGGTGGGCAAAGTGATTCCATGTCCATCAACAATTTTCACATACAATTTTAGGTGTTGTGACTTCTTGTTGGTGGGGATTCAAATCCCACTTCGGACACCAGTGCGACAAACTTCAAAGACTTCAAATATTCTTTGTTAATTATTCCATACATGCAAAACATAATTGAGTGGGAACCTACTAGCTTGTTCAGTAGTGTTTACGCCGTCTGCAGGATTTTTTCCAGTATTTTAATTTTTTTAGTTCAGGATTTTTCTTTCAAAAATGTCTCAAGACCACCATCATTCCCTCCTCTTGTATGTATTCTTATATAGTGTCTGTTTTTGTGGTGGTTGCTATTGCTTGGTTTGTTCATCGATTTTGTTAGATCACGATAGATTTTGGAGTCTGGTTTTGTTGGTGGGACCGAATCATTAGATGTGTGGTGTGCTCTGTTGATATTATCGTAGCACACCGCAGGCACAATCAAAATTGCTCAATGCCTTTTTTTTGTAATCTTGATTTGAGGCACATGTTACAAATAAAAAAAATATCCTCAGATTCACACAATCTTTGTGTGCACCAGCCTTAATGAGATCCAAGAGATACTGGAAGAACCAAGGATCTGTTAAAAAAAAAAAAAAAGGCAAACACCCCAAAGCTATTGAGGCAAGACAGAAACAGAAGCAAGGAAAACAAGGAAGTGTATAAAAAATACAAATTTTCCAAGTAGCTTGCCCATCACTGCACATTACGACGTGGAACAATCATGCATTTTTGTTTTGGCGCCGCTGGAGAGAATTTCAACTTCCTCATCTGACAAAGCAGCACCTGATTACGTCGTCACTAACTCCCACCAGTGTCTCATATTTGACGCTAATAAAGAACTGTGATTGGATATATTTCAAACTTGTCCCACAGATCTACAAGATTAAATTAAATATGATTGGATTTTGTTCATGTCAACATTTTCATCGCCACTCAGTTTACTGAGTGCTGAGGGGAGAGATGTGTGTGTACGTGTGAGCGCGGACTCACCGAGCGCTAACAGCCGAGGGACAGCGACGAGGCAAGATGATACTCGTGCATCGTGTCTCTTTTTCAGCCGATTTCTCCGTTACTGCTGGTAATTTTGTCATCATCACCTTTGCTCTCTGATGTGTGGCCAAAACCTGACATTTTGCGATTCAATCAATCAAACTGTAGTAAAGCGCCACTTCACATTCACAGTAACGGCAACGCCGTTGCAAAATTGGGAACGGTAATTAATTCGATTACTCGTTACTGGAATAATAACGCTGTTATTAACAACACTGGTTATTGTTTGTGCCAGTGGCGGGCCGTGCGTTTCCCACCTAGGCATTCAGTGATGTCCGACTTCAATGATTACCTCTTAAAATACCATCATTTATGTCACCACATGACAAATGCTGGAGAAATACTATGCAGGAACATATTTACGCACTACTGCATATTGAAACACCTCAACAGTGTACAAAACGGGTTATTTTCTGGCACATTTAAAAATCAATTAACCCGCATCAGCAATTAAAACATATCTTATGTGGTACTGTCAACATTAAAACGGCAAAAAACATATCAAAAGGCGCCATCTTTTGAATGAATTCGCTCCCTGCAGGTGTAGTTCCTGTTTCGTGCCTTGAACCAGAAGTATAACCTGTTTTGTTACCTGTGGCGTTTCTGCTGGAAAGGATTCCTCATTCATCATTCCAAGAAACTTTTGTAAGTTTTAGAATAAAACAAGAATAATTCATACTTACTAAAACGCCTGTAGGTGTGTTTTCATGCATATTTGTACGTGCTATCGTGACGTAAACAAGCTAGCGTCATTGGCATTAGAAAATATGCTAAGACGTTTGTAAGTGCCTTTTTTTACTATATTAACTTACATTGGCATTCTTTTTGAATTGTTTCAATTTAGTAAATTCACTAAAACATCACCGTGGAGCTATCGAGTCTGTTTAGCTCATTGGAGAGCTATAGCATCCGCAGCAAGTGGGTTCATGATGATGACTTCTCTTTTGTTTGATCAGCCGTTTTACCGCGCTGTGACAGGCACCGTTTGGAAACAATTAAGGTATCCGTTTGGAAACAATTAAGGTATGTAAATAAATATTTACAAAATCTTCCATTCCGGGACATATGTACAGCTTATTCACCGGTGTGGTGAATGTATGTAAAAATATTATGTTATTCTAAAATTTGGTGGGTGCAGCTTAAATACCGGTGCGATCTATAGGCTCCATGTTTGAAGTCAGATGCCTTTGTAACAAGGTGACTTCACGTTTACGGTTGACGCAATTGACGCTTTGCCCTTAAATCCCAGCACCAGCTGTCAACTCGATCTAACTAGGAACAAACCTGCCAACTGGACAGCCTCTTCATGTTTTGTTTAGACTCCTGGTCAGCGGTCAGATTGGTGATTTTCTTCTGAAAATGATGGCAAGCTACTTACGCACTGCTTCGCGGTAGACTTAGACTTAGACTTCCTTTTTATTGTCATTCAAATTTGAACTTTACAGCACAGATTAGAACGAAATTTCGTTACATAAGCTCATTGTAGTGCAGGATAAAAAAGCAATAAGGTGCATATATAAATAAATAAATATATATAAATAATATATATAAAATAAATAAATATATATCAATATATATATATATATATAAATAAATAGATTACTGTACAAATAAATATATTGCACTTTTTCACATGCGTCCACGTTAATGGATGTATGTTATATTGTCTTTTTTATTCCAGCGAGTTAATCCATTTTGGGGGGAGTTATGATGATTATAATTATGATGCGTTCAAGAGTCTTACGGCCTGAGGGAAGAAGCTGTTACAGAACCTGGAGGTTCTGCTTCGGAGGCTGCGGAACCTCTTTCTAGAATCCAGCAGTGAAAACAGTCCTTGGTGGGGGTGGGAGGAGTCTTTGCAGATTTTCCGAGCCCTGGTCAGGCAGCGGCTTTTTGCGATCTCCTGGATAGGAGGAAGAGGAGTCCTGATGATCTTTTCCGCCGTCCTCACCACTCTCTGGAGAGACTTCCAGTCTGAGGCACTGCAGGCTCCAGTCCAGACAGAGATGCAGTTGATCATTAGGCTCTCTATAGTGCCTCTGTAGAATGTGCTGAGAACGAGGGGAGGGAGCTGTGCTCTTTTCATCCGACGCAAATAGTGCATGTGCTGCTGAGCTCTTTTTTACAAGAGCTCCGGTGTGTAGGGTAGGGACCAGGTCATATTGTCAGTTATCTGCACCCCCAGGAACTTGGTGCTGCTTACTATCTCCACCGCTGTGCCGTTGATGTAGAGTGGAGTGTGGCTGGACTGGTGCTTCCTGAAGTCAACGATGATCTCCTTGGTCTTGTTGACATTCAGGACCAGGTTGTTGGTTCTGCACCAGTCAACCAGATGTTTCACCTCCTCCCTGTAGTCCATGTTGTTGTCACGGATGAGGCCCACTACTGTTGCGTCGTCCGCATACTTCACAATGTGGTTAGTAGTGGACCTGGCACAGCAGTCATGGGTCATCAAGGTGAACAGCAGGGGACTCAGGACGCAGCCCTGGGGGGAGCCGGTGCTCAGGGATGTGGCACTGGAGGTGTTGTAGCCCACTCTCACAGATTGGGGTCTGTCTGTGAGGAAGTCAAGCAGCCAGTTGCATAGGGGGGTACTGAATCCAAGGGGGACCAGTTTGCTCATGAAGTGCTGCGGGATGATGGTGTTGAACGCCAAGCTGAAGTCCAGAAACAACATCTGCACTTGTGTGTCCTTTCCTTCCAGATGTTCTAAGCTCAGGTGGAGTGCAGAGGAGATGGCGTCCTCTGTGTAGGAGATATTGACTACTTTTTTTTTCTTTTTTCCCCCTCTTTGAAATCATTATACTTTTTCTCTCCCAGTCTTGAATTTTGGACTCATGAACTCTTGGACTGAATTACCTATTGTGAACTATTTATTGATTGTACATCTCATTTTATTTATCCACAGCAACTACTATTTATAAAATATATATCAATACATTATCTCTAGAATATTTCAATACATATATCTATATTTAAACTGCACTGTGTTGTTATTCACACCTTAGGCTCCATACTTCTGGTTACTCATAAGTGACATAATACTCACTGGTCTCAACAGTCCGCGATAGCCCCTAGCGCGTTATACATTCATTCCTTCATTCAAGTTTAAAAATACATTTCCCAAATTTGCCTTGTTGCTGACTCTAGCTGACACATTGACGCTGTCATTGCTGTTTTGTACTTCAAAAATAACTTTCCGAATAAAAAACACCATTTGTGTAACATTTATGTGGGTGTTTGTTGCGGCACTGATATAATCTCACAAAGTGGACAATTGTCAAGACAATTTATAAGGAATAGACACACATTAAAGAAAAAAAACCTGACTTGAACAGTTTGTGTGAAGGAAAGACACCATCTTTATCTTTACAATTTACCTTCACATTTTGTAGATAAGAGTCATCTGACCCACTGCTTTTGTCCATTGGATGCTCAGTTCAGGTCAGTTCAGTTTCAGTTTATTTCGAACATGCATACAATACTATGTTATGCATTACACAGTTCCAGTCGTTTCATTACAGCACGTCCGAAAAGGAGTAGGAAGAAGCAGAGCTTATTTAATCCTACCCCTTTTCATACCATAGCAATTGTATCCAATTTCCTTGTTCTCTGTAACAGAAGAGTGAACAGATAAATAATAAATAAATAATATAGTAAACATACAAATATTAAATACATAAATAATATTTTTTTCAATAAAAAAAAGGGGGGAAAAAAAGAAAAAAAAGGTTCAAGATGTTCATCATAATTCTTGTTCTGTGTACTTTGTGAACACTTGTAGTTTGAACTGAACAGTCTCTTAAACTGAATCATATTGGTGCTTTGTTGGATTTCTTTGGTTAATCCATTCCATAATTTAATTCCACATACTGATATAATAAAAGTTTTAGGTGTTGTACGCGCATACAGATGTTTTAAATTACATTTTCCTCTAAGGTTATATTTCTCCTCTTTTGTTGAGAAGAATTGTTGTACATTCTTGGGTAGCAGGTTATAGTTTGCTTTGTACATCATTTTAGCTGTTTGCAAATGCGCCAAATCGTTGAATTTCAATAATTGTGATTTAATAAGTAAAGGGTTTGTATGTTCTCTATATCCAACATTATGTATTATTCTAATTTATCTTTTTTGTAACACCGTTAGTGAATGAAGCGCACATTTGTAGTTATTTCCCCATATTTCTACACAATAACTCAGATATGGTAACACTAGCGAGCAGTAAAGAATATGAAGTGATTTTTGGTCTATAACATATTTTGCTTTATTCATTATTGACGTGTTTCTTGCTACTTTATGTTGTATATTTTTACATGCGATTTCCAGTTAATTTTATCATCTATTATTACAACCAACAATTTGTTTTCTTTTACCCTTTCAATATTTACTCTGTCTATTTGTTTGACTTTCTCTTCTACTGTTACCAAATAGCAATATTTTAGTCTTACTGAGATTCAAAGATAGTCTGTTTTTGTCAAACCATCTTTTTAATTTGTTCATTTCTTCTGTTATTATTTGTATTATCTTCTGTGTGTTCTCTCCTGAACAAAATTGCTGTTGTGTCATCTGCAAATAATACTAACTTTAAGTCTTTTGTAACTTAAAGTAATAGTTGTCTCAGCTATAGTGGCTCTTCTTTAATAGTATCCCTTCTCACTATCTCTCGTTATCACCTTCACAGAATTGGAGAAGAAAACCGACAATGACAGCATGAAAATCTTTATTTGCTTTACTTTCTTAGTTTGTTTTGCTTCACTCCAATACAGCTGTCTATAGAAGGTTATTCAAAGTATTTGTGTGTGTGTGTGTGTGTTTTTTCTGCCAAATTTAGTTTTCGATTAGACCATGTTTAGCCAGCAGCTTCTATGCAATCTGTTGACGAAGCGCTGGCCTTGACAAGTCTAGCAAATGTGGCAGAACTGCAGAGAGGTTGATGGAGGGGGAAACAAAGTGAAACTGAGTGCTGTCAACCCTTTGCTCTCTTAATAGGAGCACCATCAACAAAGACAGCTTGCCAAACTAGATGAACTGCATACACCGTATGTTACATCAGTGTTCAATTCCCTATAATTACGCCTCAACAAATATTGAATCCCAATGGAATCAACCAAAATGCTTATTTTGCATATTGGGAAGCCTGTTGAGATGGCACATCATACAAGCTACAAAAAGACTCTTAGCACAGTGGTAACTAGGTTTTCGTTAGTTCTCCATCATAAAAGGTCAGACAAAGACCGATCCGTAAAAAAACCAAAACTATTTTTCAAATAAGAAATATTCCAAATTCAACTAATCCTTCTAGATATCCGAATACAATAATTCAAAACACATTTAATAGGAGTAATTATAGTTTAACATGCAGAAAACAATGTGTGTACGTGTAAAGCAGGGACGTCCATTACGTCGATCGCGAGCTATCGATCGATATCGGAGGGAGTGGGGGCCGATTGCCAGGCATTAAAAAAAAAAATTGATATGACCTATCATCAGTCTTCACGATGGCGTCACATTTGTAACTTGATTGACATACACGCCAACCGAGGGTCTAGTGAGATGACCGCTGGCTGCCTTAAGTTCAGTATGAAGAAAAAAAGGACACGCAGGAATGTGACGAACACTTTTTATTTCAAAACAGACACTCTCATTGACATTGTTGTCAAAACTGTAAAGACTGACTGTAGAGTTCTTGTCTTTACAATAGAAAAAGTGCTGCTCCACCCTTCCTGCGTGAACAAAATAAGGGTAAAATAGCAAGCGAAGGAGTTAGACTCCAATTTATTTATTGTAAAAGTTATAAAAAACAAGAATGGAAGCTGAACAAATAATAAGCTAAAAACCAACCACTGTCATGTGTTATTGGAAAGAGAGGGGGACATTTTCCCAACCTCCACAATGTAAACTTGAAGTTGTGAAGCTTATCAACACTACTGTAAATCCTGTCTGATTCCAATCAATGCAAGTCATAAGAGAAATGTAATACACCTACGTACCTCTTTTTGTCGTCAAGAAAAAAGAGAAACTATATGTATTTAATATTTTTATCAAACACCTTTTTCATGTTAACATATACGTCTGTATATATATATATTCATACATGTATATGTATATGTGTGTATATATTAGGGCTGTCAAATAATCAAAATATGCCATTACGATTAATTGCAATTTGTTCGAAGTTTATATTACCATGACTGGACAATTATATTAGGGCTGTTGTTAACGCATGTGATTAATAAAGACTGGAGACTTTTTTGTGTCTTCAGTTGTGTCCCAATTCAGGGTCTGCATCCTTCGGAGTGTGCATTTGCGGGGTGCTGTCCCAATTCAAAAATGTTCCAAGTATCCTTCGAATGCAGCCAACAAATGTGTCCTTTTCTGCCATTAGCAGAAAGGTTGCATCCGTGTACACTTCACGTCCTTTCATATCCCGAGATCCTTTGCGCTCAAAACTCTGAAAAATATTTTCAACATGGGGGCTCTATGCGGACCGGAAAGAGCGACTATAATTTGTAAGTATATCTTTGTTTTTTAATTTAAAACAGCTAAAAGCAGACACGTTAAGCAGGGGTGACAATAGTGATATACATTTTTGTTTAAATATGAGACCTCGACTATCGTAATGCTGCGCGTCCTCTGTGCTCATTCCTCCTCTCTTTACCCCGAGGGAGAGACATATATCTGGCCATTGCAGACAGCTTGGTGCCTGGAGCTTTTTTCAACGTTTGCCGTAAAGCCTGACATCTTTTAATTTACTTTTTTGGACTGCAATAACTTGACTTAATTATGTTATATTAATGTCTGGCCGGACTAATGACGTATTGTAAACCTGTCATCAACATACCGATATGAGTTATTACAGTTTTTTTGCGTACATTTGCATGTTATTTGAAAATGTTTACTTCTATTAATGATTATTGTGATCTTGTGTTTAACTTTTCTGTTTTTGTTGTTGTGAGGTACATGTTCCACTTAAACAAGCATGAAAATAAATCCATCATTAACTAATAATTAGGAATAACAGCTTTAGAATGCTTGTCAACACGTGACACATCTCCATGACGACCATCTCCCATGATCGGTCGTCTCTAACCGCAGGAAAATCAGACGGTGCCGGTAGCTATTAAAATAAATAAGGTAATAAGGTAAAAATAAAGTAAAGGACCAGGAGAACACAAAATTATTCGACATTCTTCTCTTAAGTTAGACATTTTTTAACCTTGTGCGACTGAGCAGCAGATACGTTACGTAAATGTAAGGGCGGGGACAACTGACGTGACCCGTAGGCTAGACCGTCCCAATTCATATCGCTCAAGCCGCTGCTGGCGGACTCTCGCTAGGACCCACACTTTGTCGACCGCATAGACTGGGTCCTTCGAAGGATGCAGACCCTGAATTGGGACACAGCTTTGGAGACTCTGAGGTGAAAGCAGCAGTCATCGTTCTCAACGAGCAGCCGGTAAGCTGGTGCTGCTGTTTTGCTCGTTACATCCACAAGAAGCAGAGGAGTTTGCTACGTTGGCAAAGTTTACTGCGTCAATGTTGTCAACAAAAGTAGCACAGTTAAGTTAAACCTATACCTTTGCTAAACGGACAGCCACCACATGCAAGACATTTAACATTTGTGACCAACTCTTGCAATCATCCATCCATCCATCCATTTTCTACCGCTTATTCCCTTTGGGGTCGCGGGGGGCGCTGGAGCCTATCACAGCTACAATCGGGCGGAAGGCGGGGTACACCCTGGACAAGTCGCCACCTCATCGCAGGGCCAACACAGATAGACAGACAACATTCACACTCACATTCACACACTAGGGCCAATTTAGTGTTGCCAATCAACTTATCCCCAGGTGCAATCAAATGATATTTATATAGCCCTTATTTACAAATGTCTCAAAGGGCTGCACAAACCACATCAACATCCTCAGATCTGATCCCACATCAGGGCAAGAAAGAACTCAACCCAGTGGGAACAATGTGAAATCTTGAAGGGACCCTCCTCCAGGTGACTGGTGCAATGGATGTGGAGTGGATATGGTTAATAATGTGAGATTAGCGTAGTGAGAATGTCCTTCATATCACCACAGCTGATTTGTCGTACAATACCTTGGAGAGGCACAATTACAACGAGGATAAGCCAACTGTACTACACAAAGCAGAGCATCGAGTTGCAATTACAGACAGAATGTGAATGTGTTTAGCTTCCTGGAGAACGTTGGACATATCTGTAAGCACAACGAGCTGGGGTCGCAATGTACCAAAAAAAGAGATCAACATTGTCATCCAAAGAAGGTAAACAAACATGTTTGTTTCAAGAACTCAAGAAGAGTAAATGTTAAGTTGTTTATGAATGTGTTTACTACATTACCGATTAGTAACAGTATCTTGTTTGCAAGATTATTGCAAACTGCAAAGACCTTCAAAATGTGCACTTAATTCTTACTATATTTACTGTCACCAAGTGTTGAGCAAATCAATGACTTGCAGTTCAGTAAAACATTTAGAAAAATGCTCCTGTATGACATTCTGACTACCAAATTGCATTTGGACCCAAATATTGGGGTATATTCTTCAGCAAATGTTATTTATGCAAGCGGATCATAACACATGATTAATCCTACTGTCAGAGTTTGTAGGACACGAACCCCAAGATGCAGAGAAGGTGGAAGGCATTGTGCGGGAAAACAAGATTTAATGTTCATAAAATAAAGGAAAAAACACAAACCAGGAACTAGGAACAGGAAACAGGATGCCAGGAAAAAAGGAACTGGAAGACGAGGAACAAAAAGACAGCAAGCTACAAACATCTACAATAAATAGCTTACCGCTACCGCTTACAGCTACACTGGCATCGACAAGTAGGAAAGACAATAATCCAGCACTGACTGGAGGAGAAGGCAGGTTTAAATAGCAGCTGGCTGATTGACACCAGGTGTGGCCAGGTGCCAATCAGCCACAGCTGAGGGGAAGCAGCACTCAGGGAGACAATCAGGAAATGAAGACAAAATAAAAGCGCTGACAGAAAACTAAGACAAACGCAGAGAAAAAACTAAAACACAGTCAAACTGTCAGGGACAAGCCTGACACCTACATTACATACATATCATTATATTCAGATATGTTTAATTTAAGATTTGACATTTAGTTTTAACACTAAGTTTTAAATTGGTAATTTACTTTCTGATTTTGATTTTTACATTTTATATTCAGATTTGACATTTTGATTTAGATTTAACATTTAGATTCCAATTAAACATTTAGATTTGACATTTCACTTTTAGATTTAACATTCAGATTCAACATTATATTTACCACTCATACTCAACATTTAACAATTAGATTTAACATTTACATTGTGACTTCACATTTTGATTCAACATTTAGATTTAAATTTAACATTTAAATTCATCATTCAACATTTAGATGTATATTTAACATTTGGATTCAGATTTAAGATTCAGATGTAACAATTAGCTTTTACATTTAGATGACCTATTCAATTTCTACCTCAAATGTGAAGAACAATTAGCTGAAGGTGAGAAAAGTAAGCTAAATCTTCAAAATATATCAGCTTGAAAATTGTGATTGGATTTTTACATCCGGCACCCTATACTGAAGCGCTTCCTTTTTAGGGAAGGCTGTATGCAGGCTACTTTACGTGGCTCCTGCCTCTCTGTTGTACTGCTACTGTCAAACTGAATGCCCTGTATTGAAAAATCCAAATATTGCACCACTCTAACAATGTCCTCATGTTTGAAGGCGAATTGTTTAGACAACCATGAAAACTCAGATTAACTGTGTGATGCAAAAACCCTGTCAGCATTGAGGGAACAACAGACAAGAAGGCGACACCTAAAGCTAAAAGTTATGCATCTCTTGGAGGGTGAGTGGTGGTGCGTGAATGTACGATTTCAAAGTGATGGCAGTTTTGTTTGTGGAAGATTAGTTTGTATTCAAGCAGACAGTTGGTGAGGAATTAAGAGATGTTGGAGATAATCAATGTGTGGTTTGAGGCGGCGCTTGCAGCAGCAGTTGTACATTGAAATTTATCTACGCAGATATATGGCTGTCTGTCACTCCCTGCAAAAGAAGGCGGTATGCATGGTGCCATGCCAGAAGAAGACACATGCAATTTTCAAAAACACCGAGTGAATTTTTCTCACATCCAAATGCTCCTTGTGTGAATTTTCCACATTCAAACTTCATTTCTTATTTATAAACTATAAATACATAAAGCCATAATGTTTTCTTATTCAAATTCAAAAATAGGAAACTTGCAGAAACATTTTACGTCCGAACGAGCTGCTATGTTAAAAATCATGCTCGCTTGTGCACACGCTAAACTGAGAAATGCTTTCAGGCCCCTCAGGAATGGATATGAAAACAATCTTTTATTGTCACACAATGCCAGCAGGATGTTGTCCCAAATTCATTTCAGGATGTAAAAACTTTTAAAAAGAAACTGTTTGGGAAGTGATGCAGAAACAAACTGCTCCAAGTAGGTTAAACAGCAATGTTAGACGTTCAACACATGTTTTATATATGCTCATCCTACTGAAAAATTGTCCTGTTTAAGCATCATGTTTCCCTAATTATTTTCGTACACTGGCTACTCAATTCTGAAAGTGCACGCTGCACGATTTGAAGAGGCGACAGCAGGGCTGCAGACTTATTAGAGTGGAGAAGATGAAAATAAATTGGCCACAAAGGGAGCTGGAAGCCAAGAGACCATGGCCTTCAGCTCCACCTCACCAGCAGGGCTGCAGTCTCAGGTGGTTTGGTCAGAAACTCACACATTGTCTAAATGTGGTCACTATCCAAAAGCCAGCGTTTTAACACTACACATTGAAAACGCCACAAAAAATGTTTCTGCATTTGAAATAGTGCACTAGGTAAATAATTCCTATCATAGGTCTGCTTGAGAAGTAATTCCCTGGAACTCCTGTTTGGGTTTTATTATTATTATTATATTGTTGTGTGGTGCATCTGACCAGGGTTTGAGAAAACATATTTTAGAACAGGGAAGAACTGTTGACATGTATCAGGATAATCCAGAAAGTACAGTGGTACCTCATCTTATGAATACTGTATCCCAATTTTTCTTAACCATAGGGTTTTCCTTAACAATAGGGCACATTGTTGGGCTGCGAGCCCCCCCTAATGGTCGCCATAAAATATCTGTTTCTCAGCTGTGGTCCATATGGGCAGCAGTGGTACTCAGTTGTATTACACTTTTCCACCACTTGTGGCAGTAATGACAATATCGAACAAACAGAAGAAGTCTCGAGTCATACATTTTTTATTTTTTTTTATGACTAAAGTTTTTTGTTTTTTTACATTTCATTCATTTAAGGTAAAACAAAAAAATCAACATAACATTTAAAATAAATTATGAACGAAAAGGAGCAGGAAGAAGAAACACATCTGCCACCTATTCGTACAGTTACAACACGTGTTGTTCAATTCATAAGACTAGCTATATATTTATATATATAGAGATATGTAAAAAACATTCATTCCATATATATTTAAGAACATAAAAGTGGTGAAGCTGTATTTCAATCAATCAATCAATCAAAGTTTATTTATAAAGCCCTTAATCACAAATGTCTCAAAGAGCTGCACAAGCCAGAACGACATCCTCAGCTCAGATCTCACATCAGGGCAGGAAAAAACTTCATATCATTTGACAAGGTTTATCCCGTTAAACTGTAAGTAGGTTAGATATAGTGTTTGAATATGATTAAAATCAAGAGTAAAATTGCTAATTCAGTGTTAATATTTGAGTGGGCTCCGCGCCAAAAACGTTAAGAACCCCTGCCCTAACTTAAGTAAGTAATTTGAGATAAGAGCTGTCTCAGGTTTAAATCCGAGCATAATTTGAGTTACGAGTATTTTTGGTTTCAGTAATATTTGTAATAGGCTGTTTGGGCAATAAAGAGTGAATGTACATTTGTGTTACATGTTGTTGTTCCTCTTTTGTTTACACAGGAAATAAAACAGCTCAGAATTCAACACAATCCTGCCCTCCATATGTCGGAATTAAGAAAGTTAGTGTGAAGGAGAGAAAGCGAATGACCAAATCAGAGAAACACAACATCAAAAATACGCCCTATCAGTTTGCAGCCCTGCTGTGGCGTCATACAAACTGTCCAAACGATGAACATTTATCCCAAAAAATATTGAGAATCTGCAGAGATGCTGTGTTCAACATGTTTCAGTTCATTTTGTCTGACTCAACAAAGTGGACGGCCGAGCGTTACCTTTGGTACACAGACATACATATCGCTTGTTGTCAACTGATCTGTCCAGTCCATTATATCCGTGTGCAACATAATCAGCGATTTCCTAGTTCCTGTTGTTGCACGACGGAGACGAAGTTGAAGAAAATAATTAAGAAGCGCGGTTGTCAGCTGAGGTACTACAGCTGTATGCACAGAACCACTGAGTAGGATCTAAAAAGGAAGGGTTGCAACTAGCTACCTTTTGTACTGAAGGTAATAATTACTACCAATACATTCTGTAAACATTTGTTTACATAACTGTAAATAAATATACTCGCTGCTCACAAAATTTGGGAATCTTATTAAAATAGTACAATGTGATTGCATGGTAATCTACCGATAAAATGTTAAGCATTTCTACATCACTGCAAACACCACAATACACATGTGCTTTGATTAATGCATTTCTGTCGTTTAAAAAAAAAAGAATATTATCAAATAATGAAACAAAGCATCCTATGAGTGAAGTCTGACAGTATGATTAAAATCACATCTATTTGTTTTTTGTTTTCACTCACTGTAATGAGTGCTTAAGTGCAGGTGGGGTACAGTGATGACTGATTGTGTTCGATCTACTTTGATTTCACTGGCTTCTCCTTGCCATCTGGGCTTGGTAATTGCATTTTGCACTCATTAAATATGGGTTTACAAGTGGGTATTCTCATTTTCCTGAGATGTGTTTTGCTTTTTTCGAGGATATTCTTATCACGTCTGTCCTGAACATTAAACAGTTCAGGTGACTTTGCATATCAATACATGAAAAATAAAAGAATATGTCTCTCCAGGATTTCACCATGTTATTGGTGTTTGTTACACCAATTCATGCATATTTGACCAATATGTGCAGCCTCAAAACTTTTTTCAATCATTTTAACAATTATACAAATTGTTGAAAAAAAAGTTGTTGCAAAGTTCTTGAAAAATAGTCAAAAGTATTCATGGTGAAATTTAAACTACCAAAATATTCAATCAATCAATCAATGTTTATTTATATAGCCCTAAATCACAAAAGTCTCAAAGGGCTGTACAAGCCACAACGACATCCTCGGTACAGAGCCCACATAAGGGACGTCGATGTGAATGACTATGAGAAACCGCATATGTGGGTAACCCCCCCTCTCTAGGGGAGACCGAAAGCAATGGATGTCGAGTGACATAATATTGTGAAAGAACGGTCCTTAGTGAATCTAACATAGTGGTGAGAGTCCAGTCCATAGTGGGGCCAGCAGGAGACCAGTAGGAGACCATCCCGAGCGGAGACGGGTCAGCAGCGCAGAGATGTCCCCAACCGATGCACAGGCGAGCGGTCCACCCCGGGTCCCAACTCTGGACAGCCAGCACTTCATCCATGGTCACTGGAACCGGAATAACCCGGCGAGGAGGCAGAGGAGAAAAGAAAAGAAACGGCAGATCAACTGGTCTAAAAAGGGGGGTCTATTTAAAGGCCAGAGTATACAAATGAGTTTTAAGATGGGACTTAAATGCTTCTACTGAGGTAGCATCTCTAACTGTTACCGGGAGGGCATTCCAGAGTACTGGAGCCCGAATGGAAAACGCTCTATAGCCCGCAGACTTTTTATGGGCTCTGGGAATCACTAATAAGCCGGAGTTCTTTGAACGCAGGTTTCTTGCCGGGACATATGGTACAATACAATCGACAAGATAGGATGGAGCTAGACCGTGTAATATTTTATACGTAAGTAGTAAAACCTTGAAGTCGCATCTTAAGTGCACAGGAAGCCAGTGCAGATGAGCCAGTGTAGGCATAATATGATCAAACTTTCTTGTTCTTGTCAAGAGTCTAGCAGCCGCATTTTGTACCAACTGCAATCTTTTAATGCTAGACATAGGGAGACCCGAAAAAAATACGTTACAGTACAGTATTGTACCTAATCTTTTGTCAGATAATTAAATGGGACGTATCAGGCATGAATTGATTTGTTGTCAATTTGCAGAGAAACAGTCCGTAAGATGACAAGTGTTTTTTAAAGGGTGGAAGTTCTTAAAAGACCTCCATTTGACAATGTAACACAAAGCAAATGATCTTTGTAGGACAAGACAGTGGCTCCGTCAAGACCCTTATAATTGGTCTCTGTGGGCTTCTCAGTGGATGTCTGCTCTTCCATCGTCTTCACATGAACTACTGTCGGGTAAATTAGGAGGAACTATATACCACTTAGTGTCTGATGTGTGTCCAAGGAAGTGAAGCGGTCAGCCAAGTTGTGTCAAGCACAGGAAAAATTGTTCTACTATTCGGCTGTCCTCACACCACTTCTCACAATTGCTTTTAAAGCATCAATGGCAGTCGTTTTTTTTGTAGAATATCTGCAGACGGTCCTAATCTCCGTCTATCAGTATCAAGACACAAGTATTGACAGGCTTTCACATACAGCCTTAGGCGACCCCCATCAAATCTCCCCTGGTTCCTGTAAAAAGGGGAAAATATGTGATTTTTCACATGCCGGACAAAGTTCATGAGACAACCAAGACTAAGCCATGTTTTAAGATATCTTTATATACAGTATTTATGCAGGGTGGCAGCCGGCTCTACAGAATCTCATTCATAGCGATGTCCTTTACAGCGTAACCGTGTGATGATGCATTTCAATTTCTACTATAGCTATAGCGCCTGCATTTGTCAGCCACACAGATGCATTTTTCATAAGCTGCTTTTAAGGAATGAAATCAAAGTGTAGATTGATGAAGTCAGGCCAAACCAGCACAGTAATTCGACATGCATACAGTGAATATTGGAATACATTTGCTGGCCACTTTGAATAAAAGAGAGGTGAAAATACATTTCTTTAGATTATTAACAACACACAGCACGGCACTGCTATGTATATACACTAAATTGCCAAAAGTATTTGGCCACCCATCCAAATGATGAGAATCAGGTGTCCTAATCACTTGGCCTGGTGTATAAAATCAAGCACCTAGGCATGCAGACTGTTTCTACAAACATTATAACACATTAACGCATGTCCATCCATCCATTTTTCTCCCGCTTGTCCCTTTCGGGGTCGGTGGGGGGGTGCTGGAGCCTATCCCAGCTGCACTCAAGCGGAAGGCGGGCTACACCCCAGACAAGCTAATATAATTTAATTATCGCGTTATCAAATATGAATGAAACTTAATCACATCCAGGATGTTGTTTAACCCGAAAGACGTGTGCATTTGTTACACAGTCTGTGATCACGATGATTTCGCTTCAAAAACAGTACTTTGGATAAAACTAAGGTAACTTGTTGGTATTGCAGCGACAAACGTTCGGCGCACATCAGGTTTAAAATACCATCTTCAAGCGAAACACGTACTCGAGGATGGCGCCGACAGCGCTGCCAATCAACTTGGCGAATATTTTTGTAGACAGCTACTAGCAACAAATCTAGCGACTTTTCCCAGGGATATTGACACATTTTTTGTTGTGTCTTGGATAGTCTGAAGGGAAAACAAGCAGCAGACAGCATCCTCAGCGAGCAGTGACGGGTGCTGCCGATCAGGTGATACTGCTGCTGTTGATTGTTGATGACAGAAGTGTTGAAACCAACCAAACCTAACCCCCCCTCCCCAACCCCTACCTATCCCACACCCCGGATTGTAAATAATGTAAATAATTCAATGTACATACTCTGATGATTATCTTGTGTGATGACTGTATTATGATGTTAGTATATATTTGATAGTATATATCTGCATCATGAATCAATTTAAGTGGACCCCGACTTAAACAAGTTGAAAAACTTATTCGGGTGTTACCATTTAGTGGTCAATTGTACGGAATATGTACTTCACTGTGCAATCTACTAATAAAAGTCTCAATCAAAATCAATGCTCTGCTCGCGCCGGTAGCTACATTCATGCTAGCTACATCGAGAAGAAGCAGAGTAGAACGCTACGTGTCATGTCTGTGTGATCATGTTTTGTTTTAGTCATGTTCGGTTTTGTTTTTGGACTTTTTGTGCACTTTTGTTTTGTTTTGTCACCATAGCAACCATTAGTTTTCACCTGTCACGTCACGCACCTGTTTCACGTTTTGAGTCACGCACCTGCTTTCACTAATCATGTCTATAGTATTTAAGTTCATTGTTTTCAGTTTGTCGTTCTGGCGACATCCCACATTTATGCTCTGCACATTCCTGACACTTTTTTCATGTCCATCGTTCATGCTGCTCCTTTTGTCCATGCCAAGTAAGTTTTGTTTATTAATGCCACAGTTAGTGTTTTTGTTTAATGGTTCATAGTTTCTGCCTTTGTGCAAGTATTTGTTTTCATAGCCAAGTTGTTTCTCCGCCACTGTGCGCGCTTTTCGTTTTTTTAAATAAAATTAAATAAATCATGTACCGGTACTTACATTCCCGTCTCGCCCGAGCCAACTTTCCGTTGCCTTCTAGAAAAACTAAACCCCAGGACCAAGTCATGACACTACGTTGGCAAAGTTTACTGATTCAATGTTGCCAACAAAAGTAGCACAGTTAAGTTAATCCTATGCCTTTGTTAAATGGACAGCCACTGCATGTTGGACATGTAACATCTGTGAAGACCAACTCCTGCAATCAATCACAGATTATTTATATTGCCCTTATTTACAAATGTCTCTAAGGGCTGCACAAACTACAACGACATCCTCAGATCTGATCCCACATCAGGGCGAAAACAATGTGAAACCTTGAAGGGACCGTAGATGTAGGGCAGGGGTCCCCAAACTACGACCCGCGGTCCGAATCCGGCCCCCCCAGCATCCAAAATCCAGCCCACAGGAAGTTCCAAGTAATTTTTATTTTATTTTATTATTTATTATTTTTTTAAATCTTTCCTTTCTAATCCATTTTTTACCACTTGTTACTCTTGGTATCTCCTAGCCGCTCAGGCAAATCAAATTGTCTAAAAATGAATTTTCCCATCGATAACGTAACAATGTTAAATGTTGTTGAACATCATTGTTAATTGATATTAAATGACAAAACAGATTATAAAGACAATGTATATATATATATATATATACAGCCTGGCCCCCGGCCAAGTTTTTTTTAACCCAATGCGGCCCCCGAGTCAAAAAGTTTAGGGACCCCTGATGTAGGGACTTCCTTCCCGGTGACTTGTGCAATGGATGACAAGTGGATATGGTTAATAATGTGAGATTAACGTAGTCATAACGAATGTCATTCATATCACTACAACTGATTTGTCGTACAACACCTTGGAGAGGGACAATTACAGCAAGGATAAACCAACTGTAATACACAAAATCAAAAGCATCAATTTGCAGCTCTGGACTGAATATGAATTTATTTTGCTTCCTGAAAACTGTTGGATCTGTAAGTAATCACAACGAGATGGTGTTGCATTGTACCAAAACAAGTGATCAGCATTGTCATTTGAAAAGCAAAACAAACTTGTATGTTTAGGGCCAGCTCGAGAAAATTTGACGCCCCAGGCAAGAGTGGATCCCCCCAGGCCCCAGAAAATGTTCAGGATGTCTTGAGATGTCTTGAAAAAACTAATGTGACTAAAATTAGCCTGGCAGTGATTTTGATGTTTTACCAATGAGCATATATGTTGTATATTTTTAATTGAAAAATGATTGTTACTACAGTATGTTACAAATAACAAACACTCACCTGGATCTACATGTTGAGTTTGTCACTCAGCAGCAAATGTGCTGCTTGCTGTCTGAATAGATGCTGTAGTGTAAAACATGAAATTGCACAACTGTCATTTTTGCATGCATTGTAACTCTATAGTACTTTTTCTACATTCAAATAGTATTTATTGATGAATACAACATAGATAATGGGAAAAAATTGCACCGCAATCATATTCCAAAACTGAAAAACTTGCATCACAGTAAGGCTCAGGTGAACCCAAAGCCACCTTCCCCTTTGTAACAGCTTCGCCATGTGCCCGTCGTAGCTGTAAATATGTTATGATTGCATCACATTACAAATAGCATCCATTATTTCATTGAAATAATAGCTTACATTGCAGCCAAATGAGCCAAAAGCCGAGCTTACATTAAATACAGTTTAAGTTTAGGTTACTGACTTTTTCACCATCCGTGCATTTCAGAATTTACTGCTTTACAGATGTTGCTTATTTGCTTTTTGTCTACAAAACCAAAAATCCAGTGAAGTTGGCACGTTGTGTAATTTGTAAATAAAAACAGAATACATTGATTTGCAAATCCTTTTCAACTTATATTCAATTGAATACACTGCAAAGACAACATATTTAATGTTCGAACTGAGAAACTTATTTTTTTTTTCAAATAATCATTAACTTAGAATTTAATGGCAGCAACACATTGCAAAAAAGTTAGCCCAGGGGCATTTTTACCACTGTGTTACATCGCATTTTCTTTTAACAACACTCAGTTAACGTTTGGAAACTGAGGAGACCAAATTTTTAAATTTTTTAAGCTTATTAGGTGGAATTATTTCTCATTCTTGCTTGATGTACAGCTTAAGTTGTTCAACAGTCTGGGGTGTTTTAGGCTACGACATTTTCAATGGGAGACAGATCTGGACTACAGGTAGACCAGTCTAGTACCTGCACTCTTTTACTATGAAGTCACGCTATTGTAACACATGACTTGGCATTGTCTTGCTGAAATAAGCAGGGGCGTCCATGATAACGTTGCTTGCATGGCAACATATGTTGCTCCAAAACCTGTATGTACCTTTCAGCATTAATGTTGCCTTCACAAATGTGTAAGTTACCCATGTCTTGGCCACTAATACAACCCATACCATCACAGATGCTGGCGTTTGAACTTTGCGCCTTTAACAATCCAGATGGTTCTTTTTCTCTTTGGTCCGGAGGACACGACGTCCACAGTTTCCAAAAACAATTTGAAATGTGGACTCGTCAGACCACAGAACACTTTTCCACTTTGCATCAGTCCATCTTAGATGAGTTCGGCCCATCAATGCCGGCAGCGTTTCTGTGTGTTGTTGATAAATGGCTTTTGCTTTGCATAGTAGAGTTTTAACTTGCACTTACAGATGTAGCGACAAACTGTAGTTACTGACAGTGGTTTTCTGAAATGTTCCTGAGCCTATGTGGTGATATCCTTTACACACTGACGTCGCTTTTTGATGCAGTACCGCCTGAGGGATCAACAGTCCATAATATCATTGCTTACGTGCAGTGATTTTTCCAGATTCTCTGAACCTTTTGATGGTATTACGGACCACAGATGTGGAAATCCCGAAATTCCTCGCAATAGCTTGTTGAGAAATGTTGTTCTTAAACTGTTTGACAATTTGCTCACACATTTTTTCCCAAAGTTGTGACCCTCGCCCCATCCTTGTTTGTGAATGACTGAGCATTTCATGGGAGCTGTTTTTATACCCAATCATGGCACCCACCTGTTCCCAATTAGCCTGTTCACCTGTGGGATGTAGTCTTTTTTGAAACATGTTGCAAGCATCAAATTCCAAATGAGCTAATATTTGCAAAAAATGACAAAGGTTTCCAGTTGGAACATTAAATATATTGTCTTTGCAGTCCATACAATTGAATATAGTTTAAAAAGGATTTGAAAATCATTGTATTTTATTTTTATTTACAATTTACACAACGTGCCAACTTCACTGGTTTTTGGGGTTTGTAGAAGCTGGGTGAGCACAAAGAGAAGGTGCTTACCCAGCAATATAATTGTTCATGCTTTTCAGTCAGTAAAGATTGGTGTCCTATCGCATTTATCTCACTATATAAAATATAACTTACTTCACTAATTATTATTTTTACTATTATTACTTATGGAGTATATTGTGAATAAATTGAGAACAGGAAGTAAACAAAAGTGTTATGCCATGCAAAGGAAAAAGGGTAGGATTAAATAAACTCTGCTTCTTGCTACTCCTTGTCGAACATGTTGAATAGAGAAACTAGAAATTGTGATGTATCATGTTGTATGCATGCATGTTCGAAATAAACTCAAACTCAAACGTTGCAACAGACGAAAGCCGAGAGAGTCAGGCCCGGCATGATTTGACACTGTGTATTTGGAGCTTGGAGCCAAGCTATGTCGACATAAATGGAGTGCTTCTTCTGCACTGGCAAACAATGTTATTATGGATGGAAAGGGTTTTTGTATTTCGCGAGGAGGACACTGCTCAAAGAAAATGCATCACAACGAAAGACAACAAACCCTGTAGTGGTACAAACTTTTTTCCACCTACCCAAATTCAACTGGAGATGTCGACGGCCAGCTTGATCAAACAGACAACAGTCCAAAGAATGAGTAACTTTAATATTGATTATGATACACACAGCACATAATGCTTGTTAGTACAACTACATAACTACAGAGCTAGCTGTGTACAAACAAAACATGAAATGTGGGCTAGTACTTTACAGATTCTGTCAGTACGGATTGGTGTCCTTTCGCATTGTGTTGTGCATTAAAAACTCAAAAGCAAATCAGCTGCTGACGCAGAAGCTAGATTTCCTCTCGCAAATGCCGTACATAGCATTGGGAGTGTCTCTGTGAGCAAGGTGATGTGTTACTAAGCTAGAAGAACAGTTTGTCCGTGTTCGCTCTTACAATAACAATGTCGCTACAGCTTGGTTATTAGATAGATAGATAGATAGTACTTTATTGATTCCTTCAGGAGAGTTCTCTCAGGGAAATTATGCGGGTTAAGGAAAGTAAATTAAGTATTGTTGGTGGTTTTTGGATGCATTTTTAGGGTGATTTAAAGGCAGAATGCATTACTCCCATCATCTGCATTGCTAGCCACCTAGGAAAAGCCGATTATTATAAATTAGAATACCTAAAACAATCAAACCCAGGTGTTCTTGCCACAAGGAGAGTTAACAAAAAGGGTGCGCCCCCTTTAAACTTTTTTTTTTAATATCACTGGTCTCTTCAGTGCTGAGGCTCTTTATTTCTTTTATCGGAATTATAAAATCATGCCGAACACAAATGTCCACTATAGAGGGCGCTGGCGCTCTCGCTTTCAAGCAATTTCCAAAACTGTCTAAAAGGGCAAAAAGGCATTAACGAAGCAAAACAGGGTTAATTTTACATACACCTTTTATTTTTGCATCAAAGAAAATATGCCCTACTGTAAGTCGCTGTGTATTCCTGAGGGCAAACCGGCCTGGAAGGTGAATATTCCTCAGAGGCAAAGCCTTCACCAGAAAAAACAATCTCAAACAGTTCAGACGGCATTGGCTGTAAAAACAGCAAAAGCATTTCCCAATAAAAAACAGAACTCCATATTTGGCAACATTAAAATCAATACAGCTCTTTTTAAGGTGATGGTATAAGTCCAGTGTGGGACACAATGTTTTTTTGTTTTTTGTATGAATAACCACAAATAAATTATCGTGTGGTGCCAGGTGACATCAAAGCACAACATAATTTATTGAGAATTTAGTAGGAAATCATACAAAAGTTAAACTTGCCTACTTTCTGAATAACGCAAGCATCAATGCACCTGCACGTTCTTGGGATGTTGGTATGCTTTCATGAAATGTTGACAAAAGGGATCAACAGTTGTATTTCATGAGTACATTTCCTTTTGTTTAATCTTACTAAATTATACAGCAGAACATCAACTCTCAAATTAAAATTGTTCAACACTTTAGAGAAAATATACCCTTTTGTGCATGATTTTAGACATTAGCATTAATCCCTTGAGGCGTCAGAGTACTGTAACTAACAAGATCTAATTTTAGCTTGCATCAAATGATTAACTCCATAACTTAACTTCCTGTGTGCTTTATAGGACTCTTAACTGGCATCGACCAAACCCACGAGTATATGACTTTGATTCAGATCTTCTGTAATGTGTTTCATGCATTTGAGTTCTTGTCTGACAAAAAAAAAGCAAAAAATGATTGCAAATTCAGATGGTTGTGTTAGCTTTTTGCGCTAGTTCCTCACGATCAAGCAGTTATCTTTCTATCGTTATAAAGTCGTTTAATACTTCAAACAGTGCATGTTAAAAATTAAAAGTGTAACGGTAATGGATTTCCTAGTCATATTAATCATTAGACCAGTGTTTGAAAAATGTCCATAACATGTATACTGTAATATAGAGTTAATAGTAGTTGACTCTGGAACAATCAAATGCACAATAGACCTCAATTGATGTTAAAATGAAAACAAACTGGTAGACCGGCGCTGTATGACGGATTGTGTTCGACTTTGGAAGTTCTGCTGTATTTACAACAAGCCTAACAAGGTAAGACATGACGTGTGACTCCCAGTGACTTGTGGTATCGCAGTTTGAATATTGCACGGCTATCAGATGACTGACCAAAATTAATCCTTGGATGCACAAATAGTTATATTATATTAACAAAGTATTTTAAAGAATGGCAGTGAAATGACACACAATCTTTGCTTTAGATATCACGTAATGTGTCGCTTTGTTACGGTCAAAGTGTTACCCTTTGCAAGGGGTCATTGTTAGTATAATTCATAGGACAATTCACAGCACAAATCATACAACAGTTTGTTGCCGCATTTCATCCAAGCTATCACGTGTGTTGCGCCCTCCATCGGACTCAACATATGGGACATTTTTGGAAACGATTGCAGCACAGCCCCGTAATAAGTATCCTCGCCATAATGATTCTCCTCTTCAGCTTTGCTGACAATGGAGTTGTGCTTATTTTTACCAAAACGCTCTGTGCAAAGTACAACAATACAGTAGCCTCATCAAAATAACGGTTTGCGTGTCAATGAAAAATGACTCACTGTAATAAACCACAAGAAACACAATCAGGGTAGCTTGCATAGCAAAGCAAACAAAAAAAACATACAAAATATATTTACACATTATGCAAGTCCTTTTTTCATTTGCATTATTCTTTTAGTCGTGATTTTTCTTCTTCATCTCCTTTGCGTGATTTGTTGTACACCAAGTGATAGATAGTAGAAGTGGTCATACAGCATGTTGACTCTTTGAAGAGGGGGGAGATGAAGGAAACACTGGTGAGACTGGTGTTTGTGTCCTGTACATGACATTTACAGCTCTACATGTTCATTTGCATGTTCCTCTGGCTTCATTCGGGCTGCTCTCCAGCTTTCAAACATCATTCTGTGTCACTCACAGAGAGACAATCTCAAAGCACTTAGAAACAAGGTGTCATGGGACAGGCATCCACTGCAAGCAAAGAAGCGTCCAATAGACTCTAAAAGACAAATAACACAAAACAATAAACAACTGAAGGCTGCTGGGGAGACAATGCTTTTTTAATGTACATCACTATAATCTATCACTTTAAGATACGGCATACTAAGTATTTGCACAGTGCAAAGGTGTATTGTCCATTATGGATTCAAAATGAAGCAGCCAAGATGCAAACTTTCAGCTTTAAGAGTTTTTCCTAAAATGTGCAATTTACCATTCGGGATTTAAAGCCTTTTTATCTGCATCAAAGGCTCAAAGTGACTTGTTACTTAAATCATTGACATTTTTAAAAATCCATCCATCCATCCATTTTCTACCGCTTGTCCCTCTAATGAAATTGCATGTAAATGCTGATAAGATTAACTGAAACGTTGATGAAATAGGTATAATGAATGTTGAAATATGTATAATGAATGTAAAAATGTGTACAATGAATGTAAGAACTTGTAGAATGAACGTTGAAGTATGTAGAATGTTGACATATCTAGAATGAATGTAGGAATTTGTAGAATGAATGTTGAAATAAGTACAAAGAATGTTGGAACATGTAGAATGATTGGTAAACTATGTAGACTGTAGGAATTTGTATAATTAATGTTGAAATATGTAGAATGAATGGTTAAATATGAATGAATATATATGAATGTAGGAAAGTGTAGAATGAATGTAGGAATTTGCAGAATTAATGGTTAAATATGTAGAAAGACTGTAGGAAAGTGTAGAATGAACCTAGGAATTTGTAGAAGGGATGTTAAAATATGTCGAATGAATGTTGAATTATGTAGAATGGATGTAGGAATTTGTAGATTGAATGTTGAAATAAGTAGAATGATTGTTGAAATATGTAGAATAAATGTAGGAATTTGTAGAATTAATGTTGAAATACGGTAAGTAGAATGGATGTTGAAATAAGTAGAATGAATGTAGGAATTTGTAGAATGAACGTTGAAGTATGTAGAATGTTGACATGTGTGAAATGAATGTAAGGATTTATATAATGAATGTTAAAATATGTAGAATGTTAATATGTGTATAATGAATGGTTAAATATGTAGAATGAATGTAGGAAAGTGTAGAATGAACATAGGAATTTGTAGAAGGAATGTAAAAATATATAGAATACATGTTGAATTATGTAGAATGGGTATAGGAATTTGTAGATTGAATGTTGAAATAAGTAGAATGAATGTTGAAATATGTAGAATACATGTAGAAATTTGTACAATTAATGTTGAAATACGGTAAGTAGAATGGATTTTGAAATAGGTAGAATGAATATAGAAATTTGTAGAATGAATGTTGAAATATGTAGAATGTTGACATGTGTATTATGAATGTAGAAATGTGTATAATGAATGTTAAATGTAGAATGTTGACATGTGTATAATGAATGTAGACATTTGTAGAATTAATGCTAATTGTAGAATGTTGACATGTGTATGATGAATGTAGAAATTTGTAGAATGAGTGTTAAAATATGTAGCATGAATGTTGACATGTGTATAATTGAGTGCAGAAATGTGTAAAATTAATGTTGAAATATTTAGAATGTTGACATGTGTAAAATGAATGTAGGAATTTGTAGAACGGATGTTGAAATATGTAGAATGAATGTTGAAATGTTGGAATAGTTTAAATGATTAAGAAATGTGTAGCATTCACACAATACAGATGCAATTCTGAAGGAATTTATGAAAATTTCAAAGACTGTCGTCTGAAAGCCATGGACATTGCAGAATTTCCTTTTGAAATAATTAAAAGTTAAATAGAAGATACTTTGACACACCTTCACTTCTGTTGCTGCTTGTTGTGTGTCTTGCTGCCCTGACTTTTGTCATCAGTCAGTGGCTCAGGTGGTTCAGACTACTTACTGAATTGATCCGTGAAGAATAAGTGTGAGTGTTTTTTGTTTGTTTGTTTTGTTAGTCAGGTACACTATTGAGAAAGAACACATGCCATTGATGAACAGTCATTATTATTATTTTTGTTTCCAGTAGTACAGACCCAAGTACATGAAAGCCAGATTAGAATTTGACAAAAAACAATTAATGTCCCATTATTTGGATAAATGAAACCTAGGACCAACTTGTATCAAAGTTATAGCAAGAACATGGTCTCACTGGTGTTTGTTGATGATGTGGCTCCTAACAGAAGTAACACGATGAATTTACTCACATTTAGCTAGATGCTAACACTGCTTTTGATTGTCAATAATCCCAAAACATACAGCAAAATCAGCGCTTCATGTTTATAAATGTAATTAATACTCTTTAATCACGCCAGTCACCTGATCTGAACCTAACAGAGCAATCTTCCCACTTACTCCAAATAAACCGAGGAAGCAAGACCCACCAACAAGCAGCAGGCAAAAATGCAGGCCTGACAAATATTTTGCCAATCTGTAACCTATTGAAACCCCCAAAAATGTAAATTGGGTAACACTTTAGTATGGGGAACACATTCTAAGTAACAAAGACTTAATTAAGAGGTATTTGGACACTACGGTACAACTTAATTTTGAGTTATTTGGTTAGGGTAAATTGGCCCTAGTGTGTGAATGTGAGTGTGAATGTTGTCTGTCTATCTGTGTTGGCCCTGTGATGAGGTGGCGACTTGTCCAGGGTGTACCCCGCCTTCCGCTCGAATGCAGCTGAGATAGGCTCCAGCACCCCTCGCGACCCCAAAAGGGCCAACGGTAGAAAATGGATGGATGTATGGTTAGGGTTAGAGTTAGAGGGTTAGGGTTGTATAATAAGGCCATGCAGAATAAAGCATTAATAAGTACTTAATAATGACTAATTAACAGCCAATATGTTACTAATTTGCATGTTAATAAGCAACTAATGGTGAATATGTTCCCCATACTAAAGTGTTACCGTAAATTGTTTTAAAATCATCAGCTACGTACAGGATCGTTGCCTTCACATTCAGCAGTAATCTCAGAAAACACGAGTGAAGATCAATGTTTGCAGAATATAATTCAAAGTGAAAACGGTTCTTGTGAAGATAACATAAATCCCTTAAAGTTTGAGGAAGGATGGTTTAGAATTGGTCTCAGTCCAAGAATAAACAAGGCAGACTAGCCAAATCATGACATCGGCCCGTTGCCTGGCAGGGAATTCACTTCATTCAAATTGACAAACACACATTGGTCTCTGCAGCGATCGCTTCACAATAACGATATGCAAAGAACACACTAATTGTTTTCACAAGTTCAGACACTTACAGTGATCCCTTTTCTCTGTGCTGCTAGTGAGAAGTTTCCCGTTGTGGGAGGCTTCTGTACCAGGTCTTTTGTGGGAACCCCGACTCAATGTGGCCCTGTTGGATGCTGGCGTGCCGCCCCAGGGAGTCATATGCTGCCTCTCCAGCGTGGAAACAGTCACCATGCACTCCTCGGGGGGATCTGAGGCGGTACTTGCCCAGCGGGACCCGGTGCTGTGAAGGCTCTTCACTGCAGGTGCGTGGGCTGCTGAGTGGATGGTAAATGAAGATCATCGTCAAATGACACCAATCAGGGAAATTATTTTGATGGACTAAAAATGCGTGGCACAATGTATCTCACTGCACATCTGCAAAGGTCCGGATCAAACAACAACACAATTATAGTGAAAAAATATTTACAGTATTTAAAGCCGTAATTTACCTTCCGTGTTGCTGTCTTTTCTTCTGGGTAGTGTCCCGACCTTAGCCGTCTGGGACTTGAGACCAGCTAGTTGCGCCCTCTTGTGGCCAAGGCTATGTGTGTTTTGTAGGCCACGATCTGTCGTGCCAGCGCTGTCGGATCGACTCAACTGGGAGCCTTTACCTACAGTTGGCCAGAGAAAAAAATAATTTCAACATTTACATTTTAGAATATGGGAACTTTCTTGGGGAAATGAAAGAGTTGTACCAAGGATCATAGTAAAGATTTAGCCACCCTAGTGTTATGAATATTGTGGTCACAGAGGGCGAAAAAGCACTTAGCTGTTCAAAATATAGTGCTAGGTCTACTTTTGCCAACAAAGAAGAAAATTCAACTCAAACATGGCAACTCTCATGTACAGAATAATCTAGGCGGCAAGCGTGAGTATTACATAAAAGACTAAAACACTAGTGACATTTTTACCCAGTTGCATGTTTTTAGTGGTGTTTTATTGCGCATCATTTGAAAAATATGTACTTCATTTGGTTTAGCTAGGCTATTTACGATCACTTCTACGTTGCTCATCTTTTTCCTTTGTTTATAAGTTACACTGTGAACATAAAAATACACATTTAGTGGCCTAGTGGTTAGAGTGTCCGTCCTGAGATCGGTAGGTTGGGAGTTCAAATCCCGGCCGAGTCATACCAAAGACTATAAAAATGGGACCCATTACCTCCCTGCTTGGCACTCAGCATCAAGGGTTGGAATTGGGGGTTAAATCACCAAAATGATTCCCGGGCGCAGCCACCGCTGCTGCCCACTGCTCCCCTCACCTCCCAGGGGGTGATCAAGGGTGATGGGTCAAATGCAGAGAATAATTTCGCCACACCTAGTGTGTGTGTGACAATCATTGGTACTTTAACTTTAACTTTAACTTTATTTTGTGTTGGTGTTGTGCTGCAGGGATTTTTTGGAGAGTGATAACAACATGTATTCAAACGGTTGAAACAAGGATATTAGTACAAATCTTTCAACGGTAATGTTTTTTTATTAGAATGTCGTATAAATAGCGCATATTTTTACGTTGACAATAAAGTAAAACATATGAACACAATCAAGTTAGAAATCATTTCAATTTACAACAAAGTGTATAGCATTGCCTTAAATGGACGTCGCGTAGGTTTGTCATTTAGCACGGCTGCTACAGCGACGTATTTCTTATAAAAACGTATTCTTGTAAAAAGGGCTCGGCAGCGCATGCACTTTTTGCGTCGGATGAAAAGAGCACAGGTCCCTCCCCCCATTCTCACCACATTCTACAGAAGCACTATAGAGAGCCTACTGACCAACTGCATCTCTGTCTGGACTGGAGCCTACAGTGCCTCAGACTGGAAGTCTCTGCAGAGAGTGGTGAGGACGACGGAAAAGATCATCAGGACTCCTCTTTCCCCTATCCAGGAAATTGCAAAAAGCCGTTGCCTGACCAGGGCTCAGAAAATCAGTAGAGACTCCTCCCACCCCCACCAAGGACTGTTTTCACTGCTGGACGCTAGAAAGAGGTTCCGCAGCCTCTGTAGCAGAAAAGTTCTGTAACAGCTTCTTCCCTCAGGCCATAAAACTCTTGAACGCATCATATTCATAATCCTCCAAAAACGTATTAATTCGCTGGAATATAAAGACAATATAACATACATCCATAAACGTGGATGCATATGCAAAAGTGCAATATATTTATCTGTACAGTAATCTATTTATTTATATCTGCAACCTTATTGCTCTTTCATCCTGCACTACAACGAGCAAATGCATTGACATTTTGTTCTTATCTGTTCTGTAAAGTTAAAATTTGAATGACAATAAAAGGAAGTCTAAGTCTAAGTCTAAGTATTTACTAGTTACTGTACATATATTATGTACAGTACTGTATGTGTATGCAAAGTCGTGCAGTTAATTGAAAAAAAGGCAATTCCATGTATACAGTATGTGCCTGAACTGCAAAAAGTATTTTTTTAAATGTTCATATAAAATATATATAACAGAGACAAACTAAAAAAATAGTTGACTCAGCTCAACAACAACAAACAAGGCACATGAATATTGACACTCCAGCATGATTATATCCTCTGTGGACATTCTGCCACGATGATGCCTTTGTTGACAATAATACAGTGACTTACAATATGTGACAGCCCAACAAAAGATAATTAAATGTTTGTTTTACTAATGTTTGCGAATATTTTTAGACCCGCTGACCTGTATTTTGCCCCACGATAGCATATTAAGTGATGATGCACATGTTTGTCCATTAGCCTATCAAACAGTGTAGTCTAAAAATGGTGTATTTTAGTCCCTGTGGGAAGCGCTGTCATGCTCTAAAGAAAAAAAAAAGCCTATTTATATATTTAATTATTTCTTAAATTCAAGACATGCCACTTTACAGCCAAGCTTTACTGTTTTTTTTAATATATTATTTTATGGTTTTGATGTCATTGCGAAAACAACTTCAAGGGAATTTTAAGAGCCTGTCTGATTACAAACTTTGGCGAGCATTATTTACAGTGACAGAAAAGAACCTGCTTTCAATGTGCATAGTTTGAAATGACAAATGTCCTGTAGGCTTTATTTGAAGCCAATTTAAGAGTGTGTATGAGTTGCATCCCACTTCTGACAGAGCAACATTTTTAATGAGTAGAAGGAGCAGTTATTTATAACATTGTGCAACATTATTGAATACCTTATTTTTTTTACACACCTGAGACCTCAAGATTATCCAGTGTGTGTCCAGGAGAGTAGTCAAAGCCACACAAATTCTTTGACACCACAGCATATCTTTCTTCCTCCTCATCTTCTGAGAGGCGAGTGTCTCCCAAATCCGAGCCCAGTGTAGAAGACATGAAGTCCATTGGAGGGATGGGGGTGTTGGTCATGTTTGAATTGCTCTTCATGTGCCTGAGACAGAGTGCACATACAGAGGAAATCAATGAATAACAAGACAATTGTGGGATTTAAATAAATAATGAGGTTAGACATAAATGCAAAAAAGAATCTGCATATCCAAAATGTGCGCAGAGACTTAACTGATTACATTCTTCGTGCTGGTGTGTGTTGTGCAAACAATTGGGTTCTAAATGGACTGGATAAAGGATATCTAGATGGGCAAAGACTGACAGCAACATCATTATCTCTTCCACAACTGTCCTGCATGATGGCTCACGTCCCACCATCGAGGCAATGCATGCCTAATTACCACCTCTATTTACTGATGTCAGAACAGTTGAGGAGCCTAAATCCACTTATTACAATCTAGAATGTGTTGGTGATAAAATGTCTTGTTTTCTCAGCCTCTACTATCTTTGGAGATCTGGTTTAAATACAAAATCATGAAAAACAGAAAGGTAGATTATGGCTAAAAATGTTAACATGGGCTTATAAAATGCCACTGATGTGCACAACGCAAGGTAAATGATTAATTCATTCAGATGCAGCCTCTCCCAGCTGACTTCAGGGGAAAGATGAGGTATACCCTGGACTGGTCGCCAGTAAATCACATCAACAATCATTCACACCTATGAATCGTGGTCTTTTATTGTGTTATTTCCCCTTCTTCCTCGGTTTGGTGGCTCGTCCGGGATACAACAAAATGAAAGAAACGCACTGCAAAAGACAAGGGCTCGAGGGCCGTAACAACCTATCATGCATGAAACCCCAAGCACTTACAGTATGTGTTACATTACATAAGCAGTATAACACATCTATCATGCTGCGCAATAGGTATGCGGGCATGGACTTGACACATGGAGTAAAAAATGTTTACAATTCTACAATCACGTCTACATCTGCCATGTTTTACAAATATTTTGTTGCAGTCTATCTTCCCAAGTGACAACACTCAAAAAAATCTAACTTGGATATACAAAACTTAAGCGTAGTCATTATCTAAGATTTACTACTACCGTAATGTCTTCATGAAAGAGTGGACGAGGACCCCAGTAACAGCTCAGCTCAACTGAATTCCACACCAAAGAGGATTAAAGGAGAACATTATCACAATTTCAGAAGGGTTAAAACCATTAAAAATCAGTTCCCAGTGGCTTATTTTATTTTTCGAAGTTTTTTTCAAAATTTTACCCATCACGCAATATCCCTAAAAAAAGCTTCAAAGTGCCTGATTTTAACCATCGTTATATACACCCGTCCATTTTCCTGTGACGTCACACAGTGATGCCAATACAAACAAACATGGCGCATAGAACAGCAAGGTTTCAGCGGTTTAAGCGATTCAACAGATTACGCATGTATTGAAACGGATGGTTGTAGTGTGGAGGCAGGTAGCGAAAACGAAATTGAAGAAGAAACTGAAGCTATTGAGCCATATCGGTTTGAACCGTATGCAAGCGAAACCGACGAAAACGACACGACAGCCAGCGACACGGGAGAAAGCGAGGACGAATTCGGTGATCGCCTTCTAACCAACGATTGGTATGTGTTTGTTTGGCATTAAAGGAAACTAACTTTATAGCTTTCGTCGGTAAAGTGTGCGGAACAAACGACTGACCATTTCGTCGGCTTTCCCCACAGCCTCGTATTTTGAACAAATTTCGTCCAATTTCTTGCCACTTTCGCATCTTTGGGCCACTGGTGCAACTTGAATCCATCCCTGTTCGTGTTGTTACACCCTCCGACAACACACACCGACGAAAGTGAGAAAATGGCGGATTGCTTCCCGATGTGACGTCACAACGTGACGTCATCGCTCCGAGAGCGAAATAATAGAAAGGCGTTTAATTCACCAAAATTCACCCATTTAGAGTTCGGAAATCGGTTAAAAAAATATATGGTCTTTTTTTCTGCAACATCAAGGTATATATTGACGCTTACATAGGTCTGGTGATAATGTTCCCCTTTAAGTGAGTGCTTGATAACAATGGCGATCACACCAAATTTTTACACATTGGGAATAGGGTTGTACGGTATACCGGTATTAGTAGAGTACCGCTACACCAATGAATCATTTTCAGTACGATACCGTCTATGAAACGTACCGGTCCCGCACCCCCCAGCGCCCGCGTCAAAGTCACGTTGTGACATTGCTTGTTTACAAGCATACGAGCATGTTCGGCGGCACACAATCGCGGAGTACTTACAAGCAGACAATGTGTGTAGACAGAAAAGGGAGAACGGACACCTTTTGGCTTAAAAACTAACGATAAAGGTGAAGTTATAACACTGAAACGCCCTAAGGAAAAGGTGCTTTAAGACATGGCTAGCTAGCTAGCGGCTACTGTCCATCCGCTGTCAGCAGTGTTTTAGCGACTTCTAAATCACTAATCCTCGCCTCCATGGCGACAAATAAAGTATGTTTCTTACACGTATCATCCCTGCAGGACGAGGAATAGCTAAACATGCTTCACTACACACCGTAGCTCACCGCCATCAAAATGTAAATAAACGCCATGGGTGGATCTACACCTAACATCCACTGTAATGATACCAAGCACAGGCACGTATCTAGTCCATACTAGTATGATTATGTCGATATTTTTTGGCATCACAACATCTTCTTTTGTTTTTTTTTAAATGTATATTTTGTTTATAAACTCAGGAAATATGTCCCTGGACACATGAGGACTTTGAATATGACCAATGTATGATCCTGTAACTGTACTTGGTATCGGATTGATACCCAAATTTGTGGTATCATCCAAAACTAATGTAAAGTATCAAACAACAGAAGAATAAGTTATTATTACATTTTAACAGAAGTGTAGATATAACATGTTAAAAGAGAAAGTAAGCAGATATTAACAGAAAATGAACAAGTAGATTAATAATTCATTTTCTACCACTTGTCCTTAATAATGTTGACAAAATAATAGAATGATAAATGATACAATATGTTACTGCATATATCAGCAGCTAAATTAGGAGCCTTTGTTTGTTTACTTACTACTAAAAGACAAGTTGTCTAGTATGTTCACTATTTTATTTAAGGACTTAACTGCAATAAGAAACATATGTTTAATGTACCCTAAGATTTTTTGTTAAAATAAAGCCAATATTGCAATTTTTTTGTGGTCCCCTTTATTTAGAAAAGTACCGAAAAGTACCAAAAAGTACCGAAATAATTTTAGTACCGGTACCGGTACCAACATATTGGTATTGTTACAACACTAGTTGGGAACAATTTCAACATGTTCACTGTGAGGTTCACTGGTGTTTCTTGTATTTCGACAATAATGGCTGTGTGTTGAGTTCTCAGCTGTACATTGACTACTCTCAGACATATCCAAATGACCTTTTCATAGTATTGTCTCCTGTGAAGATATAATTACATGTTTTTTGAAATATGAGGGGTGTACCACTACTCACTTTTGTGATGAGATTATAGGATGAATCCTTACCAGGCTTGTTTGGCTACTTCATATTGGTAAGCCCGAGTCAGCTCATCCAAGTGGGCTTGCAAAATAGACTGCATTTCCTCATGGTGGGCAGAGCTGAGAGAGGATGATGACGGCTGGTTGTAAGTAGCTCCTGCTGATGCTGGTGAGGATGTTCTTCCTCTCAAAGGAGGAGTCGGACCTCTCTCCTCTTCTCCATCATCGTCCAAACTCTGGTGGCGGTAGGACGGGAGCGAGAGAGGCGGGGCCCAACTGTTGTTATCATATCTGAAATGTGCACAACATTTTGATATTCACTCCATCTATTTTTGATAGTTGTGTGGATATTTAGAATATAACGCAACAGCAACATTCACCCACTGTCCACATAAGGTTAAACTAATAACACAGTTAATATTTTGGATGTAGTTTGGTCCATACCTGTTCAATGTCAATCAATCAATGTTTATTTATTTAGCCCTAAATCACAAGTGTCTCAAAGGGCTGCACAAGCCACAACGACATCCTCGGTACAGAGCCCACATAAGGGCAAGGAAAAACTCACCCCAGTGGGACTGGGACCTGTTAACATTTGTATTCCAAAATATAAGACATATTCAAGGGATTTCCATTGTGCTTTTATTTTGAAGGCCTGTCTTTTTACAGGCCGCACAATAGCCAATATTTACCAAGTGATAACGAGGTTGAGTGGACCGGAAGCTGTCACTGCTGGCATTACTGAAAGATTTTATTTTTCATGGAAGGTAAACATGTTGGAATATTATTGGTATGAAAAGATACCCAGAAATAAAAACAAAATGCAGGAATATCCCTCAAAAAATGGGAGGGTTTAATTTATTATGGTTTTAAAACTACCTATGATCATTGATTGGACATTCTTGCATTATTCTTAATAAATGAAAAATGTGCAGGTAATACCGTAACTTTTCTTGATTTACACAGTGTATTGTACAACAAATATTTTAAATATCTATATATTAAGAGCAAATCAAGTTTTGTTTAAAAAAATACAGGGTCACATTTTACGCCATGTTTATTTTGGTAGTTATTGTAGAGGACAGTACTGCATCCAGGGACATAATTTCAGGTTTGGAGTAATAGTAACTAACTAACTAACTACTAAAAATGAGTAATAACAGAGAAATAACAATGAACATTATTGCACTACAAACAGAGCAATACAAATATCCATAGAATAAACACTATTGATAATGAATAATAATAATTACCTCTATTACCAACATTACAATCACTTCAAATGCAACAATACATACTGTAAATGTAATGAATACTTGGGTCACAAAAGAAAGCAGATAAAGATACATTGTTATAATAAGATACATTGTTATAATAAAAATAGGTTAAGCATTGGCGGTGTTCCGTGTTTCAACCAAGTTTCCCCCAACCTTAATATATGTTTGTCTTTTTAACATTCAAAAATAACATTGCACTAAGTTGAATGGAGACGAGTCAAACATTACACGAAGTGGAAAACAGCCGTTCAATCTAGAGCCTTTTTGTCTTTAGACCGGCCACAAGCTTATTGAATGCAGCAGCTGACCAATCAGTGGTCAGATGCACCGACAGGTAGTTGGATGCAGGTACAGAAACCAGAAGACAAAAGAAAGCTAAGTCTCCCAGGATGGACCATGTTTCTATTTTGCTTTTATCGACCTCCATCTGCCGATTATAGCATATTTGATGTCCTTAACGGGCAAATTGAGACAATTCAAGGATCTTACCCAAGAGCAGAGGTCATTATTCTTGGAGACATGAGTGCACACCATGAAGAATGACTTGGTAGCTCCAAAACAGATGTCCTTGTCACTTTATAACTTACACCAACTTGTGGAAGACCCAACCTGACATGGAAGAGATGGATCCTGCTCCAAACTTGAACTTCTTCTTACCATTTCACCTAATAATCAAGCTGTCTCACTGAAGGCTCTTCTTGGTTCACCAGACCACTTTGTTGTTACCACTGTAGCAAACTACTGACTTCGAATTGCAGGAAAACCCTGTGCACATAAGATTTGGTTCTATAATAAAGCAGACTGTGAAGGTATGTGCGCATACCTTTCCGAGGTAGATTGGTCGACCCTTACAAGTAGCTAAGATGCCAACAACGCATGGCCCTGCGTCAAAGACAACATTAGTGATGCAATGGACTTGTTCAGATCCTCGAGACACCCCAAGCATCGCTATTCTGACCATGGTTCAATTAAAAGTGTCACAATGCAGTGACTGCCAAACAAAAAGCTTACAAAAAGTGTCAGAAGATATACACAAGAGAGTCATGGATCCAAAACATAAATGCAAAAGCTAAAAGCCAGTGTACCATACGCCGATCTCATGTACAATTTGCTCATCACCCTGAAGAACAACTCAAATATGCAAATAGTAGGCTTTGTAAAGAGTGTGACAGACAGTAATAAGTCCCCTGCTGTCCCCCCTCTGAAGACAGATGATGGGAAAAGGCAGAGCTTCTGAAAAATATTTTAGTTAAGAATGCCCATCTTGATGACAGAGGCCAGGCTTCACCATCCCTGCAATCTGAGACAACCAAGTCAATATCTTCCCTCAGGTTCTGGCCCAAGATTGTCATCAAGAAACTTTGCAACCTTGATACATCAAAAGCGATTGTTGCACATGGCATCTCGGGCTATGTCTACATTAAGGCGGATAACCCCTTAAACGAATAATTATTTAGCCTAAGCCTCGTTTCAGGCACACTAATCTATCGTTTAAGGTCCCCCTCCTCGGTCAATTTTTTACAAGGGTAGGTGCGTCGTGTATTTCTTGAATCTCCGTCTCTTAGCTTTGTATGGACTCATTGATCGTTTACAAACTGAGTTCGCAGAGGGATTGACACCATAAAGACCGCGCTCCACACAGGACGTGACGTCAGAAAGAACGCGCCACAACCGGCTTCATAACAACTGGAGCTAACCACTGGAAAGATGGAGGTGAGTCATCCAGACATGCCCGTGTTTCTCCTTCTAAATGTACAGACACTTGTGGAAATCACACATGAATACCTTAAGTGAAGGAAACGCACAATTGTAGCTATTTCGGATACTACACATATCAGACGGCAAGAGAACTTTCGGATGTCCGGGTCAGCTGTGATTCTGATTGCCAAATAACTTTGTCCCTTCCTACCATGGATGTGATAAAAAATGTAGCGTGTGCTTTGTATTACCTGGCCGTCGAGTGAAGACTACGGAAAACATCGAATGCATTTGGACTGGCAAAGCAGACTGTATCAGTTATTGTCCGCCATGTATGTCGCAGACTCAACGTCTAGGTCCAGAGTATATAAAGTCACCAAAAACGAATGTACAATGAAGGTGAAGGCAAAAGAGTGAGGAGTGTCCTGACCAGATATCTAGATCCCTAGATTGATTGTTGTAAAATGTTCTTTGTCACATTGTATACTTTTACATGTATATTAAAGATTTGATTAATTTATGATGTCTCAGGTGTGATTCACTACAAATAGGTCCCCACAGCTCACTGGTTTACAGTTAATTGAAATAGCACAACACTGGATGTTGTTCAGATAAGTTAAATTAAATTTAAGAACTTGCACACAAAGCAACACTGGAGATGACTATGACGTGCACATTTTCTGCGCATGCGTACTAGGTCGCGTTGCGCGTGCGGACAAAGGGGGGCAGGGGGTCTTAAACGACCATTGTGTGCGTGTGGACAAGGATAAGGTTAGGTGGGATTTACCCTGGATAACCTTAGCTTAGTGTAAAAGGGACCTTTAGCCCCTGTCTTGAAGAGCTGTGCTCCAGAGCTTTCCCTTATTCTTTCCAAACGTTTTAACATATGCAAAATGGTACCAACAGTATAACAAAAGGACTCAGGTCGTAGCAGTGCCCAAGAAGGGAAACAAATAAGACCCATCAAACTACCGACCCATATCGCTCCTACCAATCATTTCGAAGGTTATGGTAAGCACTATCAGTGACCAGAATTCATTTTTTGTTGGCTATTGCCCTTGACCTTAAAGGGGCTGCCCATTAGTGGTTTAACAACTTCTTACAAATAGTTTTTAATGTCTATATTTTTCACAAGCCTGGTTGTATTGAATAAAAGATGGAAACGTGTGCACATACACAGAAGAAGTCAATTTGCATTCCTGTTGTTGAGATTAGTAGCTAAAATTTGCACAATTTCTACCATTAGCTGACCACAGACAAAGCTGTTTTGGGTACGGGCATAGTTTTACATTGATATATGCTAAATGTCGCAAGAGGGTGGGGTACAACGCTTACAACACTCTGGAAAGTTATCGCCCTCCAGCCGTCAACATAAAGGTTGCAAACAGCACCTGTAAGGGTCCCTCTACGTGCAAAGTTCACTGTAGATTTAATCACATTTAATCTCAAATATCGACATACCTTATTATAATAACATAGCTCATAAAGGACAAAGCACAGCCTAACACAGACAAAACACTTTTCAGGGACATAGTGTGTGCTCGTAGTTATTGAAAATCATTGCACTTTTTATAGTATTTAATTTGATTTATATCGAATGTCCAAAAAAAACACAAGCACAGACACAAAGACAGAACACAGGTGCAGGGTGTGCTGCATGACCTCTGTTGCAATGTGCTTGTGTGGTTTTATGTTTGCGTGTGAGGAGACTGATGAGATATGAACGTATCTTACCCTCCTCCGTGGCTTTCCTGAGGGTAGCGGTCAAGGTCAACCTCAGTACCAGGCAGAGGATGCATGGGCGGTGGAGGCAAGGGCATGTTAGCCCAACATGTCCCATTTGATTTAGAGGTCTTGTTTCCACCCTTCACCTTCTTTTTCTTCCCAGCCTTCGCACCTGAGGGAGGGTAACACGAGATGGAAGTTTAGTCTTTTTGGTGCCAGGCTAACAAATCCCTGTGCATACAAATACAAATACAAAGACCTTTCATACACACACAATGCAGAACTGCCTCTATATTTTTGCCAACCTGTTTCTCATTCATCACTTTTCTTTTTGTGTGCTGATGGCATATCATGACTTCAAAATGTTATGATATTTCTCAAATAGGAATCAAAACCCCAGGCAAAACACTTTTGTCGAGCTTCTGGTAGTTTATCTCGGGTTAGTCGTGACATTTAGCTCAGAACGGCTTATTGTGAACAGTACAACAGCACACATGCAGAAATGCCTCTCTGATACGTACTAACAATTTATACTGCATAAATCATAACGCCGATGGATTTTCCGCCAGTGCTAATCAAGTTAACCCAAAGAAATGCGTCATGATTATGTGACATTTCTGGGCTAGATAAGCTCCCAGGGTAGAACTCTGATGAAGACCAAAGAGTAATTAAGAGCATTATCCTAAGGCTTCATTTTCAGTGAATATGTAAATAAATTCGCTCTTTTCTGTTTTGCACTTTCTGTGGTTTAGTTTGCCAACTCCTTGCAGGAAAAAGACTGCTAAAAAACTGTCACGCTATGTTTTGTTCCTGGGCATTTTCGTATTTGCATGTGCAACATCCTCAAAACACAAAATGTTGTACCGGTGGCAGGGCGTCTATCAGTAAGCGAGTAGCCCAGGTTGGCTATTTCCTGCTGGGCCTGCAGAGACGCCTTCCAGCGGGGATCTGGCCTGTCTACAGCTAGCTCGTGGAAGCTGTTGGACTGGAGTATCTGGGTGGTGGCGTAAGGGGTGGGCTGGCTGTCCTGCACGGGGCTGCTATAGCCTGCCTTCCCCATGAAGTCAATACTGCTGTAGATGGCACCATCTGACAGCATGGTGCCTGTCTTCTCCACAGCTGCGGATGGTAATACATCTGTGACAAAGAAGTGAGGGGGTACACGGATCACCCGGGGACTCGATGACATGAACTTAACAATCTTTAAGGTCATTAGTGTTCCCTGCTGCTCTTGTTCTGTGCATTCGTTAAAAAAACTCTCAAATAGACTTGATCTGAATGAACGTGATTATCTGGAGCCATAATTAACATGCAACATGCTGTGGAAGCCCCGTGGAGTGTTCACACGATGATGACCAGACCTCTCCTGAGCTTGACATATACATGCACGCAAACACTTACTCGTTTATCAATATCACTGCATTTTTTAAACAGTAGCGGCATATGTGTTAAAAATGGGGGCCACACAGTCGATGCTAAATAGCACAAATTTAATCCGAAATATCAGCCTTGTCAAATCACGTTAGCCAAGTCTAGCCCTCAAAGGCACTTTTAATTTCTCTGCGTGTTTGTTTTAATGTCAGTCCCCTGTCACTCTGCATACCGGAGGATGAGCATCAAAACTGTCGGACCAGGCATTGCTAAAACTGTAAATCCCATCAGCCTGCCATGTTGGTGTTTACCTCCTCGGCCAAAGTTACCGCTGCCCTTCGGACTCCCCAATCCTCCGTTTGCTGGGAGGCTGGTGGAGGGCCACGAGTCCGCCAGCCAGGGTAGACCAGGGTCACCCGCTTTCAACAACCCTGGACGACTGAGGGAAGGATGTTCACAGGGACACAGTGGGAAGATTAGAAGCATTTTATTCAGTACAAATCTGCATGCATTTTAAATACATTGTTTTTTTCCTGCTGCTTTAAAAAACAAATAGCTGTGAAAACTTATTCTGCATAAATTTTCTCCAGTGGGTAAGCCTAAAGCAAAGACGAGTGAAAAAAGGGAGATGTAATATGGCAAGTCTATATATCAAATTTCTGCCTCCCCCTCTAACTCCACACGCCGAAACTCCCTGAAGAAACCAGGCAGGTCTGAATACATACTAAATCCACTTTAGAGCCTTAGCAAAACAGAAATTTACATTTTAAATTGAGACTCATGGACCGCCTCTGGCAGCTCCGCTACATGGCTGCATTGTCTCCATGGCAACAGAGACAGCAAAAGCCCATTAGATCCTTTCAGAAAGGCAGCGTTCGTTTTTTTTTTCCACCATTGAAATACAACAGTAAAGCACATGGGCGTTGATTTCAGAGTCGGAAAGTTGTGAGCAGCTCAGGAAGAAGAAAAAATAAATACATGTTGTATCAGCTGAGACGGCAAAACATTTGCATGCCTCACGCAGCCTGTTCGCATGTTTGCTTAATGCGCGAGCACACGCAGGGAATTTTCCACTGGGCCTGACTCGCCAAGCACCAGGGGAATTGTTTACAGCTGACTTGGTGATGGCTCGAAGGTGTTCAAACAATTACATCAATAATTTCCATTGTAAAATACACAAGCACATACAAACATTTGCATACATCTACCAAGAAGCACGTGTTAATGCCAAGGTAACAACACGTGTGTGTGTGTGTGTTAATCCATTGTGGTGTTTATTTTAGTCCATCATTTGCAACATTTGCCATGCCTCTGGTCTTATCTGATTGCCTACTTGGAAAAAGATAAATGAATACAAATTAGCGGAGCTATCTTATCTATATTTCTTTTTGCGAGACGGATTTCCCTACTTTTAGTGCCTTAAAATACTTTGGTTTTTTTTAGCTAGCAGCTAATTCTAATTAAGATGAAGATTAAGATTAGGACCCTTTCAATGTCATTAACACATTTTACATGCAAAGCCTCAAAATTGTCTTCACCATTGAACGCATCAGATTACACAACAAGTACGCACCATTAGTGACACACTGGAGCACTGGATGACTTCCCAGTGATAAGCAAATGGAGTTTAGTGCCTTGGCATGCTTCTCTCCAATTGCTAAAGAAACAAAGAATGTATATTTTAAGGTATCAATCCTATGGTCTTATGAACCCCTCAAAAAATGTTGTTTGTGGCCCAGCAAAATGACACCTACAGCTACTACTAAAAAAATACACATATATATATATATATTGCATAATAAAGATTAGAAATGTATTAATACTATTTTTCATTTCAAATGTTCTCTTTTTGTTTACCCTTCATAACAACCCCATAAATCGTCTTTTAGGGAAACTGCACTTTAAAAAGAATGTGCCCATCATTCACTATTTTTATGTGAGACAAGAAGACACGTCTTGCTCTTTTCTGTGCGTTCTAAATACTAAAAGACTTATAGCAAGAGGTGACTAACTATGCAGGTAATAGGGGGAGTCATCTATTCTGCCTAAAAAGCTGTCTACAAAATAATTTAAAAACCGCCATTTACATGTCGTGACCTGCATATTGACCAAGCTATTCCGACATTGTTATTGTAAGAGCTAACACAGAGGAACTACTTTTCTGGCGTAGTCTCGCATATCAGGTCGCCGACAGAGACACTCACACGGTTTCTCCGGCCACTAGCGAGATGTAAACTTGCGACTGAGCTGCTGCTGCTGATTGTTTTTAAATTTGGAAAAGTTAATGCTAGACTAGAAGTCATGCGTCACACTTGCCCAATAGAAGGTTTTGGCCGTAAGGCCAGAAGGTGGTCAACATTGAAATTCAACTTTGACCTGAAGACATCGTTACAGGAAGATGCAGCCAAATGCTTGTTTCATCCCAGACTTTAAAAAAAAAATCAGGCTTGAAGATTATGCTGAATTCATATGATAGATACAACCATCCCAGTGACAGCAGACATTGTAAGTGACTGTTGTTATGTTTGTAATTTGCATTTTTTGTTAAGCACTTAGCAATAGTGCTACATGATGGCTTAGTGTTTCACTAGAACGGGATCTGCTTAGCACCCAGCTTCTAAAATGTTAAAAAGTTAAAGTTAAAGTACCAATGATTGTCACACACACATGAGGTGTGGCAAAGTTATTCTCTGCATTTGACCCATCAGCCTTGATCACCCCCTGGGAGGTGAGGGGAGCAGTGAGCAGCAGCGGTGGCCGGGAATCATTTTTGGTGATTTAACCCCCAATTCCATCCCTTGATGCTGAGTGCCAAGCAGAGAGGTAATGGGTCCCATTTTTAAAGTCTTTGGTATGAGTCGGCCGGGGTTTGAACTCACAACCTACCGATCTCAGGGCGTACACTCTAACCACTAGGCCACTGAGTATGTGTGGCTCATCCTTCCTTATGTCTAAGCTCAAAAACAACAATGTTTTGGATCATCATTTGTCCCAAAGTAGTTGTCATTAGCTCTTACAAAGTCTGCAATGAATACTGGTAGTTGTTAACGTTGTTAATGGTGTTAGTTGCTATGCTCTCTGTGAAATCAAAGCACCCATAAAAGAAGTGCCGGTAATGTTTAAAATAACCAAATTATTGTAGATATTACTATGAATGGGCCTGTGCAACGTTATTGGAGATTGTTGAATGATTTTTAGAGGGCTTTATAGGCGAAATATGCAATGTAAACCCCCATTACCTGTATTGTTAGCCGCCTCTAGCAAGCAGTTTGGTTTGTCTTAGAAGATGTTACGCCTGCCCTCCAAGTAGGCTTTATCAGTTCATGCTCATAGACGTAGAATGGTCAGATCTAGTCTAACAGCTGGTGCCAAAATCCCAACTATTTATATTCCAACACATGGAGGGTGTGCCTGGGCAAGGATGGTTCCGCCCTATTGTAGTGAAAAAAACAACTGTTGAGATGCAAAAGAGCAACCCTTCTGAAAATGCCAATGACAGTTGCTAAAGTGGAATTTCCTCTTGTAAGCATTGGGTTTTGGCACCAGCTGCACCTGCTAGACTAAATCTGACCAACCTAAGTCTAAGAATAGAACTGACCAATCTAAGTCTAAGAAAATGAACTGATGAAGCGTACTTGGCGAAACGTCTTCTAAGACAAACCACTCAGTCCAATATCTTGGATGGAATGCCCTGACAATACAATGACCCGGATTAATAAGAACACCCATAGACATACCTCTTGCTAGCAGTTTCTTACTATTTAGATCGCACTGAAAAGAGGAAGACGTGTGTGTTCGTGTCCCACAAAGGGATTGTGGATGATAGCCTCCAGCACACCCCGCGAAAATGTTGCCTATCTCAGCTGCATTCGGGCGGTAGGCGGGGTACAAGTCGCCACCTCATCGCAGGGCCAACACAGATAGACAGACAACATTCACACTCACATTCACACACTAGGGCCAATTTAGTTCAAACTTTTTTGGAGGTGGGAGGAAGCCGGAGTACCCGGAGGGAACCCACACAGTCACGGGAAGAACATGCAAACTCCACACAGAAATACCCTGAGCCCCGGGATCGAACCCAGGACCTTCGTATTGTGAGGCACATGCACTAACCCCTGTTCCACCGTGCTGCCCTGCTAATTGAATCAAACCCTCCAAAATGCCACTAGTTATTGAACATATAAACAGTGCACATCTACATTGACTTAAACATGATCAGAGCATAGGAGTTGTGATTATAATCAAGAGTGTTTATGCCAGGAGCTGGCTCTGTATGCACCACTTTTACCACCTATGGGATAAACTTTGAGTTTTTGGGGTCCAGGAAATTGTTCTTCAACTTAAATGGACCAGTACAAAGTCAAATAGGCCAGCGCTTAAATAGCACATTCATCACCTCCCCATTCTTCCTCACATTAGAGGTGAATACGACAACAGCCCACCTTCATTAACTGGTCGCATTCATTGCAAAAGAGGTGATTAATGATGACATCAAGTATATATCAGTGCAAATCATACATGGTTATAAGAAGGAAAGATTATGTGTATGCTAATTATATTATTCAGAAAAAAAAAGTATTTATCACAGTTGAAATGAGTACCTGACATTGAGCAAAAAGAAAGAGATCGAAATATTATGTACAGTCGTGATCAAATTTTACATACACTTGTAAAGAACATAATGTCATGGCTGTCTTGAGTTTCCAATACTTTGTACAACTCTTATTTTTATTTTTGTGATAGAGTGATTGGAGCACATACTTGTTGGTCACAAAAAAACATTCATGAAGTTTGGTTCTTTTATGAATTTATTATGGGTCTACTGAAAATGTGACCAAATCTGCTGGGTCAAAAGTATACATACAGCAATGTTAATATTTGGTTACATGTCCCTTGGCAAGTTTCACTGCAATAAGGAGCTTTTGGTAGCCATCCACAAGCTTCTAGCAAGCTTCTGGTTAAGTTTTTGACCACTCCTCTTGTCAAAATTGATGCAGGTCAGCTACATTTGTTGGTTTTCTGACATGGACTTGTTTCTTCAGCATTATCCACACGTTTAAGTCAGGACTTTGGGAAGGCCATTCTAAAACCTTAATTTTAGCCTGATTTAGCCATTCCTTTACCACCTTTGACGTGTGTTTGGGGTCATTGTCCTGTTGGAACACCCAACTGTGCCCAAGACCCAACCTCCGGGCTGATGCTTTTAGGTTGTCCTGAAAAATTTGGAGGTAATCCTCCTTTTTCATTGTCCCATTAAAAGCACCAGTTCCATTGGCAGCAAAACAGGCCAAAGCATAATACTACCACCACCATGCTTGACGGCGGGAATGGTGTTCCTGGGGTTAAAGGCCTCACCTTTTCTCCTCCAAACAGATATCGTTATTGTGGCCAAACAGCTAAATTTTTGTTTCATCTGACATTACATGGACAAAGATAAGACCTTCTGGAGGAAAGTTCTGTGGTCAGATGAAACACAAATTGAGCAGTTTGGCCACGATACCCAGCAATATGTTTTGAGGCGTAAAGGTGAGGCCTTTAATCCCAGGAACACCATCTCTACCGTCAAGCATGGTGGTGGTAGTATTATGCTCTGGGCCTGTTTTGCTGCCAATGGAACTGGTGCTTTTAATGGGACAATGAAAAAGGAGGATTACCTCCAAATTCTTCAGGACAACCTAAAAGCATCAACATGGAGGTTGGGTCTTTGGTGCAGTTGGGTGTTCCAACAGGACAATGACCCCAAACATACGTCAAAAGTGGTCAAGGAATGGCTCAATCAGGCTAGAATTAAGGTTTTAGAATGGCCTTCCCAAAGTCCTGACATGTCGACAATGTGGAAGAAACAAGTCCATGTCAAAAAACTAACAAATTTAGCTGAACTGCACCAATTTTGTCAAGAGGAGTGGTCAAAAATTCAACCAGAAGCTTGTGGATGGCTACCAAAAGTGCCTTATTGCAGTGAAATTTGCCAAGGGACATGTAACCAAATATTAACATTGCTGTATGTATATTTTTGACCCAGCAGATTTGATCACATTTTCAGTAGACTCATAATAAATTCATAAAATAATCAAACTTCAGAAATGTTTTTTGTGATCAACAAGTATGTGCTCCACAAACAAATAAGAGTTGTACAAATTATTGGAAATTCTAGACAGCCATGACATTATGTCCTTCACAAGTGTATGTAAACTTTTGACCACGACTGTATATGTAAGTTTTCTCAGTTAAAATAATTCTTACCTTCCATTTCTGATCAGGCCTCTGTCACGCTGAAATGTGACTAAAAAAAGGAAGAAAAAAGATAAATAAAGCAACAAACAAATAATTGCGTCTGAAACTGTAGTGGATTGCTGTCATTGTGTGATGTCTACATGTTAACAATAATGTAAATGTGCAAAAGCATACCTGCACGGGTAAAAGTGAAGGATTGAACTGCAATGATAGAATAAAAAAAACACGTTAGAAGGCAAATAGGTTGACCAAGTCATATAGAAGTGTGTAAACAAGATGAATATGAATCTAAATCAGTGGTTCTTAACCTGAGTTCGATCGAACCCTAGGGATTCGGTGAGTCGGCCTCAGGGGTTCGGCGGAGGTCAAAACACACCCGACTCATCGTGTAAATAAAAACTTCTCCCTATCGGCGTATTACGGATACGGCAACAGCAGAAGTCAGACTGATTTGCAGGTGTGTAATTTGTTGTGAGTTTATGCACTGTGTTGGTTTTGTTGTTTGAACAAGGTGATGTTCATGCACGGTTCATTTTATGCACCAGTAATAAAACATGGTAACACTTTAATATGGGGAACATATTCACCATTAATTAGTTGCTTATTAACATGCAAATTAGTAACATATTGGCTCTTAAATAGTCATTATTAAGTACTTATTAATGCCTTATTCGGCACGGCCTTCTTATAACCCTAATCCTCTAACCCTGGCCCTAACCTTAACCCTAACCAAATAACTCTAAATTAAGTCTTTGTTACTTAAAATATGTTCCCCTAGTGTCCAAATAACTCTAAATTAAGTCTTTGTTACTTAGAATATGTTTCCCTAGTGTCCAACAAACTCTAAATTAAGTCTTTTTTACTTAGAATATGTTCCCCATACTAAAGTGTTACCAAAAACATATAACTTTGTCTTGAATTTGAAAAAAAAAAAACACATTTTGTTTTTCTCTAAAGAAGGGTTCGGTGAATGCGCATATGAAACTGGTGGGGTTCGGTACCTCCAACAAGGTTAAGAACCACTGATCTAAATACAATTGTATGCAGCCATTGCATTTAGGCAGTTTCTGCTTATGCCAAATTATCTTTATATTAAGCTGTTGAGGGAATTAATTGAGCATTTTCATGACTCTCTTATGTAAAGAATTACAACCAGACAGCTGACTTAGAAAACGGAAAACAATTGCATAAGGAAACTGTTGTCTATAAATAAATATCAGCATGAGAATAATGCGTCGACATGTTTAAACAGAAATACAAACAAGACTGATAGTTTTTATGGCTAACAGAGACATATTCTTAACCATTTTCTAGGAAACACCAATTTTATTTTGTGATGTTTTAGGAAAAAGTAGCAGAGAAACAGCACTCAATCACATAAATCTCTCCTAAGCCGGGAAACCTAATGCACATTGTGGTAGTGGAGCACACAGCCTAAAGCCCACCGCAGGGCTAAAAATATATATTTCATCCCTAAATCTACATGTGCTTCATGTTAATGTGCAAACAAGACCGGCAAGGGTTTGATAATGGGAGGCAATGTTAAATTACTTATCTCACATGAATGTGTGACAGTGCGGAGGTACACGGCTGATGGAGCGCGGCACATTTGATGCACACCGATGCACAGTGTATAGAAGTAAATAGAGCCCATTTCCATCAGTGTTGAATATATGTATGTCTGGCTGCCTCTTAGCCAGCTCAAAAAGAGTCAAATCTGTGATGACATCAACTCTCATTGGGGAAAGAAACCAAATGAGCTTTGAGATTCTGTACTGATGCAGAACCATGTAAATTGATTTTTACCTGCATAGTTGCTGAGTCCTTTCCTCTTCTTTCTCCTCCAGTACAGCCAGGCGCTGAAGCCCATGAGGACGATCCAGCAGGCTCCACCTAAGCCCGCGATGAAGGCCGGCTGTTTCACTACGTCTGAGATGCTATTGTTGTCCTCCGAACCCGTCATCACATCCTTCTGTTCTACACCTGAGAACACAAAGAGGAGAAATATTTAGAATTTGTAAATACTGTGCATGGGTTGTGGAGCACGATGTGTTGACACAAAGCACATTACAGTGATTAAACAAAAACAAAAACACCTAAAAAAATACAAAAATAGGGAACAGGACTGTGCAGAGATTTTACCCCCAGCCAGTCTTAATGTAAATATTATTGAATATGCAGAAACATACAATGAGTGAATTTACTGAATGATGCTACTTCTTGTGAGAATGTGATTTTTTTTTTACTCCAAATTTGGCAGGGATAGGCTAGGACTGAGTGGGGAAAAAAAGTTTGAACTGATGTATATATATGTATGTATATATATATATATATATATATATATATATATATATATATATATATATATATATATATATATATATATTAAAGTATATCTTATATATATCTCATATCTTATATCTATATATATATATATATCTTTTATGAAGGATTACAATTATTATATTTTATTGTAAAGTTTATTTTCAGGAAGCAGGGACAGACTGTTATGTTTTAAGTGTTCAAAGGTAGTTTAAATTAATATTTTAAACTGTAATCATTAAAAATGCAATCAGATAAATGTGCAGGACATTGCTCAATCCAATTAATTTTACAGTTAATTATATTATTTATTATTATACATTGTATTTCCCGTGGATGTAAATGCTACAGATATGTTGTAATGGCCCATATTTAATATTAGGCTAATTTGGGTTTCCACTGAGGCCACATGCTGGCCTATTGGTTAGTGTGTTTTCATGTATGTAGCATGCAGTGCAGTCTTACATGACTGCAAACTACAACCAAAATAAATAGGTTCATATTAATACCACTGTGACAGTACCAATCAAAACTAAAATTTACTGTACTGTATTTTGAAATGCATGTTTTTTTTTTTATCTGAATGCTGTATTGGATTCCATTGGATTTTGCAGTCGTACCTAATGTATCGAGTGGATGAATAAAAAAACACACAGGCTCACACAATAATACCCAAACTGAAAAACCATAAATAGTAAAAAAAAAAACATTTGGAACAAATATTTGTAATAAAATAAACAGTGTCAGTGCACCCAATATATAGGCAGAGTTAATCAATTCAGCAGTGCACTTATCAAGTTGAGCCACAAAGACACGAGATTGACAGAGTAGCTCTGACAGAGTTTGATTTTCTGTTGCAGCTACTGTGCTGTGAAATTAGATTCACAGTCTCAGTCAGGAACCCCCAACCCTGAAACACACACACACACACACACACACACACACACACACACACACACACACACACACACCCCCACCCACCCACCCACCCACCCACCCACCCACCCACCCACCCACACACACACACACACACACACACACACACACACACACACACACACACACACACACACACACACACACACACACACACACACACACACACACACACACACACACACACACACACACACACGCACACAATCATTAAGCTGCAGCCCACAGGCCTGTTTCCCTTTCTCTGTGTGTTAAAGCTGTTATTATTTATCAGTCAAAAGTCACAGATGAGGAGCATCTGGCCTGGGCTCCAATATTGACTCTGGGCTTATATACTCTGAGCATCCTTTCGTTATTTTATAAGAAGTGATAGGCTGATAAGCTGCAGCAAAAATCACTCTCTATTTTGTTAGTGGCTGCAGCCCATATATTGAAGTGGATTATTGATATGGCTAACAGTACTTGGCAGTGTTACCAAACACTACATGTAATGAACATCTATTGACTTTTCAGTGGACGTCAACAGTGTAAAGTGCACTTTTTTTTTCTGCGAGGTGTTACATTGATAAATAATTTTCCCAGACCCCAAACTGTGATGGGAACCTTGGTCTCCCCATTATTAGGTCATTTTATCCTGGCTTGGTGTGTGAATTACCCAAGGTGATGAGCTGGGGGGTGCTCTTGACCCCCACTCCTGCACTGGTGCCTGCAGCTACCTCCACACGATACTGCACTCCAGCCTGCAGACCCCCGAGAACCACTGACCGGATGGTTGCATCCACAGACTTATTGACATGGAACCGGGTTTCGTTAGCCAAACACCAGATCTGACGAGACAAACACGTCGACAGAATCCATTGTCAGGTTGCACAGTATATTGTTCAAATGTCTAAGGTGCATGGGCCTGAGTGGACCTTGTATTCCTGGATGATGCCATTCTGTTGGTCCGTGGGTGGAGGGTCCCATGACACGCTGATAGAAGAGCTATTATTGGTCCCTACTGTCAACACCGCAACTTGCTGTGGAGGCGCACTGGGTGCTGTTGAATCAAAGAACCAAATCATGATTAACTCAGAAACTAAATAAAAGTACAGAGATGCAATGATTGCCAAGCAAAACATGCCAAAGCAAGAAACCAAATAAGGACAATGAGGCTGAATAATACATCTATTCATTTGATCAGTCTTTGCAAAAATAACAAAATACCGGTATACCAAACCAATGAGTTTGAGTTAAGGAAAATACATTTTGGTAATACAATTACGGGAGCTGGCAAATGGTAAAAAATAATAATGAGCTTTGAAAAATGTTTGTGATGCAATAGGTTTTATGTGGCACACAACTCGAATGCATTTATTTTAATATGATTGTATTGCAGCATCATGTCCTAAACCCAGGGATGGGTGCATAATTCAGTACTTTTATAGGCAATGACTGAATTCAGTCTGTACTACCGGGTATCGATTCATGTAAAATTAAACATTGCCATATTTTGATACCTTTGTTGCTCAGATCCTCACGTCCGGTTGCAAACAAGGGACTATTCAGCATCATGGCAGAGGCTACTACCTATTTAGACAACACACAGTAGCCATCTAACATCTTGGTATTGCAGCTGCAAGCTAACTCTACTATATAATACTTTCAAATGAGACTCAGAAACATAATAAGAAAACAAGCTATAACAACTTGACAGCACAGCTATCAGCTCATTTTTTAATGTTACCTTAGAAAATTGTTATTTTTACTTTAAACAAACCTGCCGTTATTGATTCCAAGTTACCAGGAATAGGTATTGGATCAGTTCAAATATGAAAAGTATCAATCCCAAACTAATCTCCACAATTTATTATCAATAAACAGCACCAATTTGATCACTTGTATTTAACTGAATGGAAATGGTCATTGGCCTTGAGTGTCTTCAGATATGGATTTATTCAACTTATTTTCTTAATTTGTCACCTCTTAAATGTGGCTAAGTGGCCAAATGACCTACATTGACAGACTGGATCTTTAATGAGACTGCAGACAGAAGGGCTCCCACACTGTAATCTATGCAACTAAGTATATTATCTTTGCTAGTGAATGGACTACAAAACTGCTTGGGGCTCACGGTTTCCATAAGCCAATACAGTGTTTTAAACCGCGTGGACTAAATGATTACCTGGCCCAATTAGGTAGATATAGTACAAAATAAAAGTGGTATCCGTAGGCCAGGCAATGTTATGCACAATGTTGCAGAGATATGCAAAGCAGGTGTGATTGTCTTGTCCGCCACCTGGCTGCGAAGCAAAATGTTAACAGTGATTTGACAACCCCAGATGGGTTTGACGCAAACTTGCGACATATCTTATGGAGGAGGTGAAGGCATACGGTTGTATTAGTATCTTTAAAGATGGTCTTCCTCGTGAAAATAACTGAACTTTGTAGGAAATTCCTTGCATCGTTCTCCAGAAAATAAGGCATCTACTGTAAGTCGAATCTGCTGCTGTCAGTCAATTGTACACATTAACAGAAGATAGGAACTATCAAATACATACAACATAAGTCACTGAACACAAAATGAATTACACAAATTAGTCACAGCAAAAATTATGAAATCATTTTCTACTGCTTATAAAGTGAGCTGGTGCTTATCCCAGCTGACTAAGGCTACAGTAGTCAATCACATTGCAGTAAACCCCCACAAAACATCCTTTAAGGGCCCCTCTGATGCAGACAACATTGTTTCATATTTGATAGATCTGGACCTAAAAATTATGTTTACAGGTAAAATTCCCCCCAAAGTAGACAAAGTTGTGATATTATGCTTGTTTTCTGACGAGTTTTAGCACATTTATGAACGCCCACTTTAAGCTCCAAAATTGTGGGTGGGCCTGCATCAGGCTGTTGACATCATCTACAGAAGACTGGAGGCAATTACTTAATACAATTCAATGAACGTTCTGCAATTTGTCGTCCCCAAAGTAAGAACTGAACTGGGCAAGAAAGCATTCAGGTTTTCAACAACGAAGGCCTGGAAAAACCTACAATCGAATCTGCAACTTCAAACCCTTGTTACATTAAATGAGTTTATAGCTTCTGTGAAATGATTGCAGTCTACCTTGTTTGTATGCACAAGTGTTATGTGAGCAAGTCTTAATGTTGTAAATTTGATGTTTTATGTGTTGTTTACTGTTTTTAATGTAACCTTGCTGCTGTCCTCTTGGCCAGGTCTCTCTTGGAAAATAGATTTTTGATCTCAATGGGATTTTACCTTGTTAAATAAAGGCTAAATAAAAATAAATAAAATTACATAGCATGTGTTTTGGTAGCACCTTTATCCCAAATCATGATATGTCTGTGTAGAATATGAAGGAATCAGGAAATATGTGTGCCAGATGCATTGTTGCAGGTTGTAGCAATACAACTAAATAAGGGATCCACCTGCATATATTTCCAAATGATGGCAATTTGTGGAAAGTATCGACCTCTTCGGTCAAACTGACTCGCACAAAATGGAGAAGGACCAAGCAAGAGGAGTGTAATTTGCACAATCATTTTAATGACTCTGATTTTGAGAAAGAAAGGTTTTAGTCTGCGTTAGAGACAAATGCAAACACAAAAATCAGGATCACACTTGAAGGGAGAAGACCAGGGCTCAATCCAAATACCTCTCCCTTGTTAGCCCTTGTTACATTAAATGAGTTTATAGCTTCTGTGAAATGATTGCAGTCTACCTTGTTTGTATGCACAAGTGTTATGTGAGCAAGTCTTAATGTTGTAAATTTTATGTTTTATGTGTTGTTTACTGTTTTTTGTTTTGCGCGTTCACGTCAATCGAGTGATGTAGGCAGAGGAAACATTTCCAACATTACATTATGCCTGCTAAAAACGATGGCAGAAAACAAAGAAACGCCTACAAATGTAAATAATATGCTTGATTATTGATTTTCATAATAATGACGTTAATGGTTTTGTTCAGATGTTCATCCGTTGCTACTCCACATAGCTATTGGCTATTTTGTACTTGTTGTATCTCTTATTGCTTGTTAAAACAATCAAGTTCCAGTATATTTTGCTAACAACTAGCCAGAAAGGTGGTTGATGCTACTGTAGGCTATTGCTCCTGAACACTGCATTCCTTGTTTTCTGCCTCATCAGTAATGTAACATGATACATGTTTTGTGAAACGTCTGTACGTTACATTCACCCTTTGCCATCGCTTTGTGTCTGGAAACACACAGGTGACCAATGTGTAACGGTGTAACTATCGGAGGCATTTTTTTCGAATAAGACACGCATCAATGATCCGCTTTGGAAACAACAACAAAAAGGTTTTTGTTGATGCAGACCAGCTAAAGGAAAAACGAGACCAAACAAAGCCGAATATCCTGCGCGATGGCATCTTGAAAGTAAACAAACATTTATTCGCATTTGCTTTAAGTCACTGCCGGCAAACGGCGAGGGTTGATAACGTAGCAAAAGCAACGTTCGAATGCCTAAGGACATGTTTTTAACACTTTGCCATGGCCCTAGATGCTTAATCTAAGGGGAAGGGTTAAGAAGAAGGGGGAAAGAGGAAGAACGAGAATTCGGATCGAGAATAAGTCAGAACTTGCAGAAAAACAGAGAAAGAACGACGATCAAAAACGAGAGAAAAGCCGATAGTATTCTACTGTATTTTGCGTCTTCCTCTACTCATGTTTTCCTCACAATGCTTGAGGAAATGCTAAAAGAGCATGAGGAAACACAGGCTATGGTGTCTAGAAGAAGAGATGGAAGAACAGAGAAGTCTGGATACGGCTATTTGTTTTTTGTTCATAATGTTAACCATATCAGTTAATCAATTGCAAAACATACAGTTAAGTGATCAAAATATTAGTTGTACATGCCTTTATCCATACTGTCTATGCAGGGAAATGGGCTCCACTTCTGTAGATGACGTCACACCAAGAGGGGGTGGCATATCGAGTTTGGTGATGGAAAAGACGCGTTCCAAGTACACCTAGTTATATAACGATTACCGGGTACTCAAAAACCAATTGATATTATGATAAATGACTGCCAGATTCATTTTCAGTAGCAAAACATACATTAAGAATTTTTTTGTGAAATTTCAGTCATCTGGACACTGTGGGTCCTTTTAATAATGTGGCTTATACCAGACTGCTCCTTAAATGCAAATGATGGCTCCTACAATAGATTCCAGTCAAATCATGCTCAGAATGGTGACTCTAAACAAAATGTGCTTAAGCTTCTTAATTTGCTACTTTGCAGGGTGCAAGCTGGTAAACATAACCTGCTCCACTAATGAGTCTGATGTGTAAGCTACTTGAGACATTAATTAGCAGACGCTCCCACCTCCTCCGTATGTTGTATTTGTGATGTTATGGGAAGCATTGCATTGTCTCTCTTCTTGGCTGCCAGCCTCATGGCCACAAAACAGCAATGTATTCTAATTCTAACTGCTATATTTTCAAATTTAGAAGCACACTATACATGTGCATCCATAGTGGTGTATAGTGACAGACATCATCTCTCGGGGCTCTAAGAGGCGCTCTCCAGATGCATTGCCCTTTTAAATATCCGTCTGTGGTATATAATAAGTATTGTTTTTTTATTTTTCTAATTTATGCAGTGCAGCCCGTTTCTGGCTCCAGATGAATGGCCTTATTTTTTCTGTTCCCCAATACCTTTTTCGGGATCGAGTGGAAGTAAAATTGCTACCTCAGTTGGAAAAATCCTTCAGTAATCCCTTGTGGCCATTTAATTGGGCTCTAGGTACGGTGAGTTTTCTCTTTTTTGCGGACTCGCCTGTTCGAAATCCCAGATTGACCCTCTCATGTGTCGCCATGAAAAAGAAATGCTGGAAGTTGGCTATTTCTGACACGTTACGGCCTTATCTTGACTTGCTCTCAGTGTGAGCTGATATCTTACTTCGTTCAGCTGATGCAGCACCTGGCCAGGTCACAATCACATATAGAGACATACCAGGAAACTGACAATACAGTAACAGCATGAGTCGAGATTCTTCAGCACAGGATTTTTTTATTTTACTTATTTAATCCAACATTTAATGGTATCCCCTATGCCGGAAATACTATTTTGTCAAAACAATCTGATATTACAAGGTTATTGAGCGCCTCTGCCAGGGCTTTTTCCTCCGAATAGCCTCTTTGCAGTTTCCTCAGATATCATGGACACTGATCTTTTGACATGGGGGAAACGTTATGATTGGATGTTTGCCTAAGGATTGTCAGCTATCATTTTCTAGCATCAAGTCAATGTTAATCTTAACAACCTCGGATGAATCTTTCTGCTGATGAAGAGGAGTATGATATTGCTAAAAGGCTGCTGAAGCCTGTGTGATGACCTCGGGCTGGGATTGTGAAAACCAATAAAGTATTGTGAGCATGTGTGTGTGTGTGTGTGTGTGTGTGTGTGTGTGTGTGTGAGTGAAAAGTGAGGGTCATGTCAAGTAGGTCTGCTATTGGTTTGTGATGGACACATGGCAGCAGGGGTCCAAAGAGATGTCAAAGGGTGCAGTATTAGCCCCCAGCCCTTTCTGCCAACCAACAGAAGTTTAGGTTTGTGACTGAGTCCTTACTTTGTTGACTTGTTTTAACATGTCTGGCACATGGCACTACATCTGTTTGCCTGCATGGGTGTGTGTTTTTTAAAAGGCTATTAATTACTATTTTCATTTAGAACAGGGCTCTCAAACTCAAAGTATGGCACACAAGCCCATATTTTGTGGTCCTCCAGTGAACTTCATATTTTAGTGTAATTGTGTCCCACACACCATGCATAGAAAGAAATGTGTGTATTTTTATGCAATCAAACAAAAAAGTATTTTCAAACAAATACTAATATTTAAAACCCCAAAACATGTATTTAAAAAATTAAAAAAATACAGTTTTGGTCGCAAATCATTTTTCTGGTTGAAAACCTTTTTTTTGTTTACAAATTAACTTTTTTTTGGGTTGTAAATAGTTTTTGAGTTACATGGTTTTGTTTTAGTTATTAATACCTATTTTGGTTTGAAACATTTTTTGGGTGACAAATATTCTTTGGGTTACAAATTGTAAATTGGGTTGCAAATCGTTTTACTAAAAATACCAGGCTAAGGTTGGAACTGGGTCGATACCAACCAATAAAAAAAGGGTTCTAACATATTGTAACCAAAAAACAAAAACAAAAATCACTACCCAAAGAAAAAAAAGATTTGCAAAAAAACATTTTTTGTTAGAATGTTTTTGTTTAAAATTTCTAAATTTTTTTAGGTTGCTAATCCATTTTTTGTTTGATTACATGAAACATAAATGTGTCTTAATACTTGGGTGGCTAATTGTTAAATATATAATGGTAATCTTGAACCACTAGAAAGGACATTAACTACACAAACGGTGTAGACACAAAAATGACACAACAAACACACATTGGGCAACATACCGTACTGTAAAGAGCAATTCCCTTTAAGCAAGTGAAGTGTCTCTGACCATTTCTTGGGGAACTCAACATTATATATATATATATATATATATATATATATATATATATATATATATATATATATATATATATATATATACAATTTTTACATTATATTTACATTTACACTTAAAATGACTTAAGGCCCACCATTACACCGTTATTACAAATTATACCAGTATATTTTAGAAAGAGATACATATTTGACACATATATATTTGACTCATTCTGTCTGCGCTGGGTGCTGTGTCCCTCCTCGTCCCCGTATTTGCCGGGAAATCTTGTATTTAGTCTTTTCCCGGCGTTTTCCCGGTGCCATTTTTTTCCACTAATCCTCAGCATTATTGCCAACAATTGGGTCCGTTTTTACTCAAGCCTCGGCAAAACGCGGCATCACTCGGGGCAACACCCGTTAAAGACAGGTGTTTTGCAATTTATGTAATTCTATCAAGTCAATACGCAAGAAAGATGGGTGCACATGAAAACGATAAAAAAAACCCCAGATATAAATAGTTGCCAGAAATAATGAACTCGTTATATGAGCCTCTTAGTCACAACTACTTTGCTCAAGAAGCACTGCCACAACAAATGCGTAGTCTGAAAGGGAATACACAATTTAAAAGGGTGTTTAGCTGCATTATTTTCACCTGCCACACATCATCCTGCAGTTAACAGCATGATGTTACTGGCTTTAATTTTTTAGGGAACAAGGGTCTTTTAAAAATGTTGAGTTACAAATGTAAATTATTTTAAATTTGCTGCTGATGTTTGAAATGACCTCTTAAACCAGGGAATGTATTTTATAACGTATTTGTTGTTTTTGTAATTTTCGGAGAATTTGAGCATAGTTCAAGCTTTGCTTTAAAGAAGATTGAAGATTATACTTTACAGATCTTATTTTATTTTCAAGGCTTTTAAATGTGTTTATGTGCATCTATCTTTGCATGACACTTTGACATTTCCAGAAAATTACTATTGTTAAGTATTCAATAAAACAACTTGAAACATATGTTTGGGTCTGACTTTGTCTAAATACAAACGTTTGTATATTGTATATCGATATTCAGCCAAATTATATCGGGATATGAGTTTTGGTCCATATCGCCTACCCCTAGCCTCTATATCTGCTGGTAGAAGAAGTTAACACATTTAGTCACATGGTTAAAACATGATTCTGAAGGGAATATTTGGTGTGGTCCAGTCTCACCACTCAACCACCTGACAAATTGAGTTAGAGACCTCTGATTTAGAACCATTAACAAAGGTGATTTTTTTGATGCATGAGAAACTTGAACAATGCAACATTGCAACAGAGAGACGTTATGATAATTATTTACCTTCTTCCAAAGTGCGTGCTGTCATGGATTCACTGTCTGCACCCTGGAACTCATTAAAGTATGGTCGCACTTTAATCTCATAGACAATTCCTTTCTTCAGACTTAGAAGAGTCATGTCCCTCTGTGAGGAAACTTTTAGGTCCTGGATCTGCCATGGACCTGGGGAGGGCAGTCCTGATGTCTGGCGGTATAGAACACGGTAGCCCTGAATAAACCGGGACGGATTATCCACCTGGGAAGAGAAGGCATACTGTATAGTAATGTGTGAGAATGGAATATGTGAGATGTCATACACAACTGTGAAGCTCTAGAACCTTTGATTAGTACGTGCTTCATGTTTCATTAAACTACATTTAATTAGAATTGTTGTTGGGAGTTTGTAAGTGCAAAACTGATTTGATGCAAGGCTACCTACTGGTCGGACGTATTCTAAACAACTCCCCAAGAAGTCGTTCGGGGGGCATCCTAACTAGATGCCCGAACCACCTCATCTGGCCCCCTCGATGTGGAGGAGCAGCGGCTTTATTCTGAGCTCCTTAAAATGACAGTTTCTCACCCTATCTTTAAGGGAGAGCCCCGCCACTCGACAGAGGAAAATAATTTTGGCCGCTTGTGACCATAGGTGAGTATTGGAACGTAGATCGACTGATAAATTGAGAGCTTTGCCCTCCGGCTCAGTTCCTTCTTCACCACGATGGATCGATATCGGGTCCGCATCACTGCAGACGCCGCACTGATCCGCTTGTCGATCTCGCAATCCACTCATCTCTCACTCGTAAACAAGATTCCGAGGTACTTGTACAATTCCACTTAGGAAAGGATCTCCTCCCCAACCCGATGATGATACTCCTGCCTTTTCCGGGGGAGAACCATGGAGTCGGACTTGGGGTTGCTGATTCTCATCCCAGTCACTTCACACTCAGCTGCGAACCGATCCAGTGAAAGCTGAAGATCCCGGCCAAATGAAGCCAGAAGAACCACATCATCTGCAAAAAGTAAAGACCTAATCCTTCAGCCACCAAACCGGATCCCCTCAATTCCCTGACTGGGCCTAGAAATTCTGTCCATAAAATTTATGAACAGAACCGGTGACAAATGGCAGTCCTCCACCCCCAAAGTCGAATCCTCATTGGAAACGGGTTAGACTTACTGACACGATCATACAGGGAACAGAAGGCCACAATCTAGTGGTCCAATACCCCATACTCTCTGCACACTCCCCACAGGACCTCCCGAGGAACATGGTCAAATGCCTCCTTCAAGTCCTCAAAGCACATCTAAACTGGTTGGGCAAACTCCCATGCACCTTTGAGGATCTTGCCGAAAGCACAGAGCCGGTCCACAGTTCAACGACCAGGACAAAAACCACACTGCTCCACCTGAATTCGAGGTTTGCCATTCGAGCGTAGCCTCCTCTCCAGTACACCTGAATGGACCTTACCGGGAAGGCTGATGAGTGTGATCCCACGATAGTTGGAACACATCCTGCGGTTACCGTTAAAAAAAAAAGGAAACACTACCCCGATCTGCCAATGCAGACGCACCGGCCCCAATGTAAACACAATGTTGCAGAGTCTTGTCAACCAAGACAGCCTCACAGCATCCAGAGCCTTAAGAAACTCTGAGCGGATCATCCACCCCTGGGGCACAGCCACCAAGGAGTTTTTTAACTACCTCAACCTCAGCCCCAGAAATAGGAGAGTCCACCAAATATTATCCAGGCACTGTTTAATCATAGAAAGATGTGTAGGTGGATTGAGGAAGTCTTCAAAGTATTCCTTCCACCAATGTACACCCACCCATATTCAAGGTCAGCAGCACACTATCCCCACCACACAGCGTGTTGACAGTTCACAGTTTCCCCTCCTGAGGTTGCGGTCCTGAATCGTTTTAAATCTGTCCAGAAGTCGTTTTCCATGGCTTCCCTGAACTCCTCCCATGTCCAAGCGACCGCCAAAGCCGCACATCGCTTGGCCTGTCGGAATCTGTCTGCTACCTACGGAATCCCACGAGCCAACATCTGTTTTGCTCTTTTATTCTGCTTTTCATGTTTGTTTATTTTGTAACATCATTTTTAGAATGTGCCGCGTGCTGTATGATAAATTAGCTGTGAGCTGTAAATGGCCCCTGAGATGCACTTTGGACATCACTGCCACTGTATATGAGAAAAAATATTGCAATATGCATTTGGGGCATGCATTTCTGGATCATTCCAGATGCACCATCAGAACACTGGCACCTAGAAGAGTGCACCTTTGCTAAAATAGGTTACTCTGTTCAGACAGTACTTCTACAGTATATCGCCAGAAAAGGTGGTGTGTACTGCATATTCCACAACATAACGAAACATCACAGGTTGGCACATATGATCCTTGGGTATGCAAAAACCTAATTTAAATAGGGTGGTCTGCACCAATATTTGCACTCTTTGTCAATAGCAAACACAGTCTTAGTAGATCACCTGCAACACGCCCACCAACAGTAAATGAAATTTTACAGTTTGCACATAGTGTTTAAAACGTGGTATTTGGTTTTTAGTAGATTAGGCCACAAGTTGTTAAGTTTAGTGCATTTCCTTTACACACATTGTTGGTCAAAAACATTAAACATTTTATACAGAGATGAAATGCTACATTGCTAAAAAGTTCAGCCTGGAACGCTCTCCCCTGGCACATCAGCGATGCCCCCTCCCTCCCTACCTTCAAAACCACCCTAAAAACTCACATCTTCACATTAGCCTTTCCAAACCGACCCTGCCCTTGGTGTTTCTTTATTCTTTTTTTTTTTCTTCTTTTTTTTTCTTCTTAGTTTTCTCCCCCCCCCCCACACACACACACACACACACACACACACACACACACACATCTAAAGCGACTTTGGGTATTTAGAAAAGCGCTATATAAATCCCAGGTATTATTATTATTAGTTCAATTGATATGGCTTATTTTGCTTCTCACAATATATTCCTCATGAAATAGGTTAGTGCATCTGCCTCACAATACGAAGGTCCTGAGTAGTCTTGGGTTCAATCCTGGGCTCGGGATCTTTCTGTGTGGAGTTTGCATGTTCTCCCCGTGACTGCGTGGGTTCCCTCCGGGTACTCCGGCTTCCTCCCACCTCCAAAGACATGCACCTGGGGATAGGTTGATTGGCAACACTAAATTGGCCCTAGTGTGTGAATGTGAGTGTGAATGTTGTCTGTCTATCTGTGTTGGCCCTGCGATGAGGTGGCGACTTGTCCAGGGTGTACCCCGCCTTCCGCCCGATTGTAGCTGAGATAGGCTCCAGCGCCCCCCGCGACCCCAAAAGGGAATACGCGGTAGAAAATGGATGGATGGGATGGATGAAATAAACTCTTATAAACCAGTGATAAGTACTTACAGTCCATGTGACCTGCACTGAAGTGGAACTGAGAACTACGGGGTTATGCATGCTGACCACCACTTCCCCTAGCTCCTTCTGTACATGATGATGGTCCACTCCCTGTGCTGTGGGACTGATGTCTAAAAGGCAAAAAAAAAAGAATGTATATAATGAGTCATGTCTATCACTAAGAATCCATTACAATGTTCTGGTACCTTGTGTCCGCACTGGCTCAGACATTGGGCTCGGGTCTCCGAGACCTTGAACATTGACTGCCCTGATAATGAACAGGTAGACAGTATTGGGTCGTAAGTCACTGACTGTGAACTCGGCTGTCTTCACATGGTCTGCTACTGTCTGCCAGCTGTTACTTACTGACTGACTGTAGGAAAAGCAAGAAGAGTTTGCATGAGCTGGGATGAATCGTTTGATGAGTACACATAAAAGCTGTGCTATACAAGTCCTGGCAGCAACACTAAACACACAAAACAAAAAAGATCCTGTCAAATAAAAGAATAATCAAATATTTTTCAATTCTTTCATCACCACAGAGTAAACGGTGCAACAAAGAGGAAACTTTATTTTGGGTTAAAAAACAAAACAACAAAACAAATAGCTGTCACATGTTAAAAGTGAGCCTTAAATGCCAGATAATTATTGTTAAATGGCAGACACAAATTCCACTTTTGATTAAGGCTAAACCATGTCAGCCAGATGGAATATTGTTTTAGTTTGCATGTAAAGAAACACTCTCCTCTGTCTAATTCGACTACTGGCAGGTAAGTTTGGGGTCACTAAAAATGGCTCATGGCCATAGGTCACAGACATACCCAAAGGCTTCAATGACATAGGAGGACACTGGGGAGCCGGCCTCTGTCCCAGGTTCCCATGACAACGAGATGCTGCTCTTGGTGACATCAGTGACCTCTGGCTTGGATGGGGGTCCTGGTAGGGCTGTCAAGTTGTTAGACAAGAAGTCTATGGGGTCACTGGAGTCTAGCAAAACAAATGCAAAAATATAACATTATTACCAGCAAAATATGTGCATCAGGCAAAGAGTTACTGATACTGTTGCATACCCTTGATATCCAAGTAAGCGCTCCACGATGTTTCTCCACTGGAGCTCGTAGCAACACATGTGTACAATCCAGAATCAGATAGCTGGGGACACGGCAATATAATCATGTCAAACACTATGCAGCATATGCATTTTTTTTCATTGAAATCATCCTTTAGTTTTGCAAATCACGACTTGATCACACACATATTGTATAAGAGTTTACATAAACAAAGGTTTTCGAACACCTCATTTATGGCAATAAATAAGTACGTCAGTAGACTCGATGTGGAAGCGCTAAAAACAACAACATCGCTGACGGGACAAGACGCAGTCGGAAGTGAGGGCAGGTACATAAGACCACCCACAAAACGGTTGGCATAAGTAGCTTGAAGACGGTCTGTAAATATTAATCTATGCAAAATGTTGACCAAAGAACCACCAATTACGTTATGTAGACCTCAAGGAAGTGTTTTAAATGTAGAAAAAAAGTCATAAAATGACCGTATTAAGTGGGGACATTTTAAATGTTACATGAAAAAAGCTTTATCAGATGAAAATTAAACCTAAACCTGGTTTAACAGTACTTTAGTAATTCAATATATAATCGGATTAGTCATCAAAATTATCTGATTGTTTACGACTACGATTTTCTTGCTACTTTTATGACGTCGTCAGAAAAAAAAATCGATCTTGCTCTATCTACAGATTTAAACAGGATGCTGCCAACAAGCAAACATAAGGAGACATCATCATCATAGAACTTCTTGGCAGAGGTAAAGATTTCAAGCAACTGCCATACATCAGTGAACATGTGTCGGTGTGCTTTGCTCATTCAGACCGCAAAACGGTACAGCTTTCATGCAGGCCATGTTCTGTTGCTGTGTGAGAGTGAATTCAATAGTCTTTGCAACTCTGATCCCAAAAGGTTTCTACAAGCTATTGCATCAGTCTAGGCTTTTGAAGGAGGTTTGCAGCTAGTAGTACAGTAAAAATGCATTAACCTTCACTGCCCTGCATTTGGCTCGAGACAAGCCTGAGAGTGGATGAGAGAAAACCTTAAAGCCCCTCAACGAAAAAAAAAGAACAGCCCAGTAAAAGCTGACATTAATTTCCTTAATTGATTTCCTCCAATAATAGTCGTCCTCCATTCCCAGAACCATCAACATTATCATCAGGAGTGCTGACACGGGAAATACTGAAGCAGTGATATGATGGTCTTGCTCAAATTGGCGAAGCTTCTGGGACTACTGGCAGTTGAGTTTTCTCTCAAGAGATAGTGGAGATGTGCGACACAGGCAGAGCACTTTGACACACAGACAGTATCCTGTATATTGAAGTTCCTCAGTTATATTAGATTTGTCAGACAGTTCTTATGCCCTTGAATCCGACTGTTGCCAGCGAGATGCCGACCAAAAAGCTGCATTTAATAACTCATATAAAAAATCAATATGCACTATTCATCTTTTAAAAGCAACCCAACTTCATTAATCCATTTGAATTATGTTTAGCTATCATTTCAGAGAATTACTTTTCTTTGCTTTGCAACAATGTAAAAATGTTGAACCTTTAACAACATAAAGTTAAATGCCACAATTATTCATAACAGACATGAACGTGGTTTCACACATTAAACAGCTTTTGACGATCCCTTCATTCTTAAGTATCCACTTATGGATCAATTTGCACCAACATATTGATTAAATGATCAGCTGTTTAATGTGCACATTGTTGCAGAAACTAAGCAGTGCTTTCAATGAAATCCTTCCTGCACTTTCCAATGTTTATCTTTGTCAACATACTTGGATAAGCAAACATTTGCATTTGCAAGTAAAAAGCATAATTATAGTGAGCACTATAGTTTTAATTATTTCATTCATTTTCAGTGATTCGATAGAATTACTAGTGGTGGTTTGATACAATTTGGGATAACCATTAACTTTTGAAAGTACGTGATCATTTATTATTGATTTCACATCTTGAACTGTATCAGGCTGAAATTGTTTTTGTGTGTTTGCAACATCAGCGCATATAGTATGACGGGACAAGATTGATGAAACTCGGAATATACACATCTCGTCAGAAATGTGTAGCCACGTATTACGGCATTTTTGTCGAAAAGAGTGATGTACGTGTACTATGACAGCAAAAAACAACATCGATCGCAACTGGACTGTTTGGTTGGTTTTAGAAGACGTTTCGCCTCTCATGCGAGTAGTCTTCGTCAATTCATGCTCATAGACTTTGATTGGTCAGATCTAGTCTAGCGGCTAGTGCCAATACCTCAGTTTTAGTCTATGAGCATGAACGGATGAAGCCTACTCGGATGAGAGGCGAAATGTCTTCTGAGACAAACCAAACAGTCCAGTTGCGATCGATTGAATGCCCTGAAATTACAATGACCTGCATGAATGAGAATATCCATAGACATACACCAGTTAAATTTAACAGATATCACCTATGCAATGAAAAAAAACATGAACAATGAATAATATTAGCTACACAGCTGTAGTAGACTTGTATTGCATCATATTAATAGCTGTTTGTGATACAGTGGTACCTTGGTTTTAGTTGTTGAAGACCGAGTCGTACGAAAGCCAAAGCAATTTTTACCATAAGAAATAATGCAAATATAATATATACATTCCAGACATCCAACAATATTAACACCAAACACATTTTATATTTGCAGACTGTTGTGGGCAAACACAGCAATACGTTTTTCTTCATTTCAATAGTGTTTTCTTTATCAAAGTTCGGCATTTGCAACTTTTTTTGGCCCCATTGTGATTGTTTTGCAATTGTACTCACTAAGAAAACACAGACTTGTAGTGTAACTGTGTTAGTTAGCAAATAATTACAGAGTCAAACAGTGATGATGTCATAGAGGGGTTATGGAACTAGGGTAGAATGAATTCCAGGTGGGGAGTTGAGAGCGGTCTATCACAGGCATGTTTTGTAATACAGACACGTTCGGAACAGAGTTGCACTCACGTTGTGTCTTTAAAACGTGGCATGACTGAATCACCAACGTGTAGGTTTATTTATGTATTTAGGCAGTCCAGTCAATGGAATGATACAACGGTTTGTTGTTTTCGGTTATGTCGTACGGTAAGCAAGACGGTGTACGAAAAGTGGGGTAGACTTTTATCGAACATTTTTCTCAAAAACCCAATCCTATGAAAAAATGGGGCGAACAAAAACCAAAGTACCACACAATATTCTAAACATGTGTACATTGTAGGGGAATTTCTTCACCACTGCCAATGTCAACACAATAAAGATATGACTCGATTTGTCATGGTATAATTTTGGATGCAACTCATGTATATCATTAGGTAGTGTGAGTTGTTTTGTATGTGACTTGCCATGACTCACCTTGGCACTCTGCATCTGAAGGCTTCCATGCTCCAGCAGGGAAAAGCGCAAGTCTTTTCCAAGCAGACTGACCCCATTCTTTCGCCAGGTAATGGTGGGCTGTGGCTCCCCTGAAGTCAGACACCTGAGTACCGTCACGCCTCCTAATGCTTGTGTTTGGTTGTACGGGCCCTGACGAATGATCGGCGGTGGGCGGTCCTTCAGTTCTGAAGATAATCATGGAGGAAGATGTGTTATTTTCTTCAAGCCTCTCTTGAGCTATAATTGTGATGTCAAAGTCTGGGCAACGGTTATAATGTTGCCTTATTTGTGAGAAAGAAAAAAAACATGACCTTATCAGAAGGCGTTAATTAGTGATTGCAGTAATTGCAGTTCCAATATGTCAAGGCTCAATCTGAAGAATGTGTTGTGGGAGAAAGTGAGTGTTTTGAGCCCTTTCCAGAGAAGAGTAGTGCGCTCATGGCACTGCATCACACCTTTGAGTTTTAATTACTAGGTGAGGATTACTGAAGCTTAACCTGTGGCACAAATTACCGTCCTTTCTTTACACTGCCTTTCAACACATCAAGGACTGTTGTCTTGTTTCTTACTCTGGCTCAACACCCCCGAGCCTCCCTAGCCCCCGGGCACATTTTCTTCCTTCCACCACAGCAAATTAAACTCTAAATTAGCATGCCAAGGAGGACAACAATACATCTCTTTAAAAGCTTTTTAAAGTACGTTATATCATCCAGAAAACAGCTTCTACACTCGGCAACAGTAATTTCTGGAGTGTTGGATCTCTCCTGGCCTTGTAACAACTCCCCCGCTTCCAATTTTCTCACTGCTGCTCTCAGCTGTTATCAGGTCTGTCATAAGTGTTTACAACATGGTTTTCTTTGCTTTTTTTCAGTGCTAATTGTAAAATAGCAAGGAGAGCCGCTGGAAAATGTATTCAAAACTGCAGGACAAACACAGTGTACAGTAAGCACTTGCTTTTGTTATGGCATTTAAAAAGGGGAACTACACTTTTTGTGGAATTTTGCTTGGAATGTACAATCCTTATGAGATGTACTTGTACAAATGTACTTTGTCAAAATGTTAGAAATATCGCTTTTATTTTGCAAAAAACTTCAATGGAAACTCAGCTTGTGAAATAAATGAGTCCAGGAAAGAAGTTTCGGTAACGATTAAAATGACCAAAATACTGTAAAATATTGCCTGTTACTACATTACAAATATACTTACATCATGAATATAAAATGTTGTTGGAGGTTTTTGGATGGTTTTTAGAGGGCTTTCTGGACAAAATAGTTCAATCTCCTTTATCTGTATTGTTAGCAGCCTATTGCTAGCAATATATATATATATATATTTAGTTTTTTTACTATTTAGCATGCCCAAAAAAGGAAAGACGTGTTTTTGCCTCACATAGGGATTGTGGTTGACAAATATTCCCAAAAAGTGCAGTTCACCTTAATGTCATTAAAAAAATTAATATTTAATATAAAATGTTATATTTTGACACAATTGAGCGTCCCAGAAGATGGTCAAAGGCATTACAGCTTGGTTAAAGGGAGTTGCTCTTTGATCAGGGAAACAGTAGCCATAAAAGAGCTCATACTGATCTTAAAAACAGATTGGGAACGGCAGGAGGTCCTTATTCAACAGTCTGACAGTCATGTGTTGAACTCTAAGATCTAAAACGTTTACCATATACACAAAAGACATATTCCCCTCAAATATTGTTTACAAATCTGTCTAAGTCTGTGCTAATGAGCACTTCTTCCTTGCCAAGATAATCCATCCCACGAAACAGGTGAGGCATATCAAGATGCTGATTAAACAGCATGGTTATTGCACAGGTGTGCCTTAGGCTGTATGCTCACAATAAAATACACTCTGAAATGTGAAGTTTTGCTTTATTAGCAGTCTGGCGGGGTCAGAAAAGCAGTCAGTAGCTGGTGTGCAACACATCTCCTTAGCATAGAGTTGCTCAGGTTGTTGATTGTGTTCTGTGGAATGTTGGTCCACTCCTCTTCAATGGCCGTGCAAAGATGCTGGATATTAGCAGGAATTGGAACACGCTGTCATTTACACTCATCCACAGCATCCAAAACATACTCAATGGGTGACATGTCCGGTGAATATGCTCCTAGCAAAATGGGGTTGTGCATTGTCATGCTGCAACATGAAGTTACGGTCTTGGGTGAATGGCACAACAATGGGCTTCAGGATCTCGTAACGGTAAATGTGCATTCAAAATGCCATCAATAAAATGCACTTGTGTTGGTTGTCCATAACATAAGCCTGCTCATACCATAACTACACCCCCACCATGGGTCACTCGATTCACAACTTTGACATCTGCAAACCGCTCTCCGACGCGACGCCACACACGCTGTCTGCCATCTGCCCTGAACAGTGAAAACCGGGATTCATCCATGAAGAGAACACCTCTCCAACGTGCCAGACGCCATCGAATGTGAGCATTTGCCCACTCAAGTCGATTACAACGAAGAACTGCAGTCAGGTCTAGACCCCGATGTGGACGACGAGCATGCAAATGAACTACCCTTAGATGGTTTCTCACAGTGTGCAGACCAACTGTTGCAGCAGCTGTCCAGGTGGCTGGTCTCCAATGATCATTGATGTGCACTGCTGGATGTGGAGGTCATGAGCTGGTGTTACACATGGTCTGCGGTTGTGAGGCTGCTTAGACGTATTGCCAATTTCTCTGAAACGCCTTTGGAGACGGCTTATGGTAGTGAAATGAACATTCAATTCAAGGGCAACAGCTCTGGTCGACATTCCTGCAGACACTCCCTCAAAACTTGCGACACTTGTGAGGTGGGATGTATTATCTTGGCCAAGAAGAAATGCTCACTAACACAGTTTGGACAGATTTGTGATCAATATTTGAGAGAAATTGGTATTTTATGTACATAGTAAAAGATTTAGATGAGTTTGAGTTCAACACATAAAAAATGGGAACAAAAACAAACGTGTTGCGTTTCTATTTTTGTACAGTATACAGAATGGTACCTAATCAAATCAAATCAACGAAAGCACACTAGGATCGAGCAATGCATCATGTCCGTCATAGGTAGTGAAGGAGATAAATATCTACATATATCCATATATAAGAGTTATTTCTTTCTATAGTCAGGTTTGAAATAACTAGTGTTTTCTCTTTGTGCTCTTTCTATTTGGTCTCCATCTCATGACCGAGGGTACACTGTGGACTACCTTGAGCTCGTAATGCAGGGAGTAGCAATACTCCTTTTATTTGTTGTCTCATCCTGTCTCTAGCTAAGGAGAACAATAGACATGTGTATTCGTTCTGGAGGGTGGGGGTGAGGGACATATTGAAGAACACAGCACTTGGGTAATGTTTATCAGATCAACTTGGCTACGCAATTGAATGTGTTGTCCTAGGCTGGTCTATCCAAAGCTTTGGAAATAAATTGCAAAATACCTATTCTGTTCTGGGTGATCATTTAAACTCAGCTTATATGTCATCAAAAGAACTTGGGATTGACCAGTAACTTAAATTCCCTTGGAGGAACATCTGGTCTAAACGCAACAGTAGCCATCCAGTTTCCCAGCATGATTTGTAGCACTCGTTTTGTAAATAGCAAATACTACTTTTATTGTCGGAATGTAATACACAAACATATTTTTAATGATTTGACCTGATCACTGACCTTATAGACACCTGCCTTTCAGGTAACCATCCACGGTTATGTTAAAGTAGCACGTGTGGTCACAATAAATAGTGAGATCAACCTGTGTTTATACATGAGTGTCACAGCGGGGCTCGCAGCTTACTGCAGGGTTCGTTCTCCCGAAATGCAGACGAACGACTCCGGACGACAGCGTGAGGTAGGATATGATTTATTCCTCATAAATCATCCAACTTACAAAATAGGCAAACAACAAAGGCAAGCGTGCCTAACACATGAGAAGCTAAGGCAAAAACTTAGCGCAGGAAACATAGAAGCTAACACTTAGCATAAACTAGAGACAAGGCAAAACTTACGTTGACAGGTTGCATGAAGCAAACCATGACGCTAGACCGAGTGTGGCGAGCAACGTGAATAAATAGCTCTCTGATTAGTGCTCGGCGACAGGTGAACGTGCCGAACACTAATCAGAGGCAAGTGAAACCAATTAGTACCCATGGTAACCAAAACAAACCCAGAAGTGCAGAAAACAGGAACTTAGGGAGTCCAAAACTAACAGAACATAACTGAACAAAACATGATCCGGCCATGGATCATGACAATGAGTTAATGCGTTACAGTTATATTAGCCACCAAGCTGGTATTACATTAGCACGGCTGTTCACATTAAACAATAAACTTGAAAGTTAAGTAGGGTGCTGCAAATTATGCTGCTGCGGGCCACAAATGGGATGCAGGTCATTTATATAGGGCAAATAAAGTGTTGAATCTGCCAAGTTAATATTTCAATAATGCATCCTTGTCTTCTTAATATAGGCTAATGTGATGGGCTGTTTTGTTTTAAATCACCCATTTAGTCATCTACTTACTGGACATTATTTTCAATACATACACAAAGTAAAATACTGCATCTCAGTTCTCAGTCAGTATCAATATTCATTTGTTGCGTTTAGCCGCAAAAAAACGATAATCGCCATTCCGCCGATATTGAGCTGTGAGTACGTCTAAATAGATAGTACTTTATTGATTCCTTCAGGAGAGTTCCCTCAGGAAAATGTAAATACTTCTTACCATTAATGCGACTTCTTGAACAGGTGTGGTAGAAAACGGATGGATGGATTAAAATGCATGAAAATGTTTTATATTTTGAACGTTATTTTTAACACTGTGATTACCAGCGGAATTATTCAGTACTTATCCTGTTAAGTAATGTCAGCTAGGATTTATCTGAGAGCCAGATGCAGTCATCAAAAGAGCCACATCTGGCTCTAGAGCCATAGGTTCCCTACCCCTGGTCTAAATAGTTTACACCATTACCAACCAAGCTGCTTACATTTCGCAGTTCACTTTTGAATATTCAGTTTTACCTGAGAAATCAACACGCGCCCTGCACTCTTTGGCTATGTTTACACTGCAAGACATCCATCCATCCATCCATTTTCTACCGCTTATTCCTTTCGGGGTCGCGGGGGGCGCTGGAGCTTATCTCAGCTACAATCGGGCGGAAGGCGGGGTACACCCTGGACAAGTCGCCACCTCATCGCAGGGCCAACACTGATAGACAGACAACATTCACACTCACATTCACACACTAGGGCCAATTTAAGTGTTGCCAATCAACCTATCCCCAGGTGCATGTCTTTGGAGGTGGGAGGAAGCCGGAGTACCCGGAGGGAACCCACGCAGTCACGGGGAGAACATGCAAACTCCACACAGAAAGATCCCGAGCCTGGGATTGAACCCCAGACTACTCAGCAACTTCGTATTGTGAGGCAGACGCACTAACCCCTCTCCCACCGTGCTGCCCCACTGCAAGACAAAGTGGACCAAATCAGATTTTTTTCATAATCAGATTTTTGTTTTCCAGCTGACTGTTTAGAGTACAAGTAAAATGTGATCTTTATGAGACTCCAGTACAAACGCGCTCAGGTGGCCTCGACCTCACTCGGCTACGCAATTCGATAAAGTAAAAACAACGGAAGTTGACCATATCTCGTAAATGAACAAGGAAGTCTCTACTACACAAGAAAACATGAATATCACAGATCAGCTTGTTAGTGGATTTGTGCCATAGTTGTTGTGTAGAGGAAGTGGGCAGATGATTGAAAACAACGGCAGGAGGAGGAAGAGAATTACAAATTGCATTCTTGCACATACGAATGACGTAGCTCGGCCAAAGATTAAGTAAATGTCGCAAACATGTTGCCTTGCTGGTTCGACTGTGGTCACATTTGAACATATTCTAGCTACCTCCTGATGTGGTCCTTTAGAGCGTTAACTGATTTGTGTCACTTCAGTGCAAAAAAAAACAGATTTGATGTGCAGTGTAAATAAAGCCTTTGTGGCACAGACCATTCTCCAGATCAATCAGTGCATCGAAAGTTGATGACCTCATCCAACATCAGCATCCAGGATTGCTCGCTTCGTGTCTGTCTTGCCGTGGTTGCAACTAAATTAAAACATCAATAATGAGTAACTTTGATGAAATTGGTGAGTGTGTGGTGCCCTCGCCTATTGAGCGCAAAAAATAAACGCTGTCTTGATAAATCTGAGAAGTCCAGGAGCAAGAAAGGTTGACAGTGTGGTGGGAAAATTGCCGTCTATTGCTTGTGTGTATAATGTACAGCAGTGGTCCCCAACCTTTTTGTAGCTGCGGACCGGTTAACGCTTCAACATTTGTCCCACGGAGGGGGAGGGGGGGGGTGTGTATATATATATATATATATATATATATACATGTATATATGTTTTTTTTTTCATAAAGAAATACAATCATGTGTGCTTACGGACTGTATCCCTGCAGACTGTATTGATCTATATTGATTTATAATGTATATATTGTGTTTTTTATGTTGATTTAATAAAATAAATAAATAAATAAATAAAATAAAATACATATATATATATATTTCCTGTGCGGCCCGGTACCAATCGGTCCGTGGACCGGTACCGGGCCGGTGGTTGGGGAGCCACTACTCTCTCGAATGACGAACTGAATCCTGTGTTTACTCTGCTGTTGTCGTCTTGTGATGCAGCTGTCAATGCAATCTCGGGACCCCCCTTTCCAAAAAAGGTGTTTGTTTGGATGAAGTTAGTTGTGACTCAAATCTAACGTTGGAACAACATGCTTTTTGATGACGTTTAATTAATGTTGGGTTCTGACCTTGATTTGACTACTGAATTTTGTTAATTTTCCGACCAATATTTTACATCACAAATACAACGTGCTTTTTGACCACGTTTATTCAATGTCAAGGTGTGACTTTGATTTGACCATTGAAACTTGGTAATTTCCCAACCAACAACGTGGATCCAACGTTAAACATCAACGTTATCTCAATTTACAAATACAACCATTTTTCAACGTTGTTTCAAAGTCAGTTTAAAAGTACATGTATGTATAATCAATGTTGCATCAATGTCTTGTGCCTAGTGGGAAGTGATGCAATAAGAATCTCTCTGACAAAACTTGTTTTCACTAATTTTCAGCTCCAGGCTGGCACCATATAGGACTAGTCTGTTTTACAAAGGAATAATGTTTTTACTGCAAGATTTGTTCAAAACTATCAAAATTATTTTTTTTGTAATAATTTTTAAAATTGGGAGCATCATTTTGTTTTTCTAGAAACGATTCAATTGCAACCCACATCAGCAGGATGGCTGTTTACATCCGAACTCTTCATTTACACCAGAAGTTGAACCCATTTTCTTCTATGGAATTTCTTTTGACCTCACTCCTATGCGCTGTTTACCTTGAGAAAAATCACTCCTCTATGCTTTCTCCATCTTTCTCTGTGTGCATCAAAGGACACAAAAGGAAAGAAGGGCATCAACAGTTCCTAACAAAAAGCTGCTCAGCACTTAATGCTGACATTAAAGCGTTGTCGGTTAACGCTAACGTGTCTCCTCCATCAAGGAGATGTTTTATTTTATGTGTTTTCAGACCACTTTCATTTATCATGGCGAGAGGGTTGTAAAAATAATAATTATTGGTGACTGCTCGGCCTTTACGACACAAAAATGTAGTCTTGCCAATACAAATGTTGGAAGACTTTAATAATCAATGATTTGTAAGGTCAAACAGAAACCTGCATTTACTGTTTTATGGTTTTCTTCACAAGATCAGTTTGTCAAAATTTGAATAAAATAAATACATTAATAATATAGTAAATCTTTTAGATTATAATGCTCAACATTGCATGCCATTGCAAGGACCAAATAAAAGTAATAGTATCTGAGTATTTTGCAGAATGGCAATTTGATAATTATATCTTCCATTAACAATCGATAAGCAGTTTTTCATATCTGAAGCTAAAATGCCAATATCCTAACTGCGTCTTAAAACTTCTGGCAACATATTTTAAAGCCCCATTTTTAGTACACAAACATAATTACTGCATCTCGTCATATTGGCTTTGCACAAGCACGATAATAAACGTTGAAGTTTTACAACCAAGTATATGATACACATTATAGCAATGTTACACAAACCAAGTAAAGACAATTTAGTTGGTCTGCAGGGTGGTGGGCATACGTCTGTTTATTCATTCACAAAAGCAAAACAATGAAATCAGTCAATTTCATAGTTTGAAGCAATTTAAAACGGCAATGTTTTGTTCTGTTTATTGGGTTCATTACATTTTATGTGTTGTGTGAGTTGTGTGTGCGTGCTTTTGTCTCTTTTCTTACCGTCTGCCACCTCCAGCTGGGCTTTGGCCATGATGCTGCCTGCTACAGTGAGGGCCTGGCAGATATAATACCCCGCATCTGAGCGCTGCACTGATGAAATGGTCAACTCTCCATTCACGGACACAGACACTCGACTGTCGCCTTGTGTTGGTTGGCTGGGAAACAGCAGATCCTGCAGGGGGTGAAGTTACAGAGTAAAACTGTAGGTATGGGTTTATACTTCCATTTAGGTTGTTCTACTTTGTTTGAAAAGTTTCTTAACCGGTTAGCAATTCTCGTTTCTAAATGTCTAAAAAGTAATACCCAAAGTAAATGTAAAGCTGTCATTGAATCATTAGGAGTAGATGCATGACTTTGATTTCTTTTGGAAGCCAACAAAGTGCATTTTTATCCCCAAAAGTCCAAATTTAACTATGTGTGACTGAAACTGATAAGTAGGAATTTAAACATTATAAATATGTATATATATATCTATATATATATATATATATATATATATATATATATATATATATATATATATATATATACTTATTTTAGGTTTGATTTAGTGTTATTAGACAATTATTTTTCAAAATCAGATTAATCACACTTTGTGAATTTGGATTAATCAAGAATACTAACAGGTTATTACTCGCTTGCATAAAATAAATTACCTTAAAAAGAGAGCCATACATGGAATGTTATTGTCAGAATGTGATACAGGAACATTTAAACAATATTTCAATTGATGCACATAATTGATTTGCTCAAAACATGGTAACAGTTTCATCTCAAGTTTTATTTTGGAGTGAAATTTGTCGGCGACCACACCGGTTGGAGTCTCCTCACTCATCTTTGCAAAAGCATTGAGCTGGTGGGGGAAGTATCTTGCGCAAAGACACAAAGGCAGTGGCTTGGTTGGTGGAAGCTGGGCTCGAACCTGGAACCCTCAAGTTGCTGGCGCAGTTGCTCTACCAAACAAGCCTGTAGTGTAGTGTTTCATATACTGTGCTTCTGAGGTAATTTTGCTGAGCAATTTACATTCATAATTATTTATATAGTTTTTTTTTCAGTATCAAATGGTTCAAGTTGGTCAAACATTTTTAAAATTCAGGCAAATCGATGCAATTTAAATCTTATTTGTTACAGACTAAAAACATGTTAAAAACGTTTTTAGTTGTAAGTACGAACTTATAAAAATTTTATGGACAAATAATACCATTACAGCGGAGAGTGGATGGGGTCGGAGGGCAACATAATTTATTCTTGCTAAGGGGGGCATAATAGAAAATAATTGAGAGGCACTGACCCAATCCCATTTCAAAATTAACAATGACACAACAAAAATGTATGATTTTAAACAGGATTTTCTAAAGTTAGCATTAGGCGTAATGCCATCAAAAGAAAGCTATCAAGACAGTTTTGTCATATTTTGACTGAAAAAACTTTCGAAGTCAAAATGTTGACGTACGGTCCACACGCAGTCCAAAAACAGTTGGTGGCCAATATTGGCAGTCTAGTCCCTTGGAAACATAATGGAGCATTTTCCACTTGCATTTAGTTGTGCAAAAAGTGACAGTTACAATATTTTTTTAAACATTCCTATTTGACATTTGGCACACTAAATGTCCACTAAATCCGCAAAATTGTTGTGTTTTTCTGGACTATCAGCTGCTATTTTTCCCCATGCTTTGAAGTTTGTGGCTGATAAAACATGGTGGCTAATTAATGGATTTTTCTTCGCTAAGGGCCATAATGTTTTGTATTCAACAAATAATTTTCTAACACTGACAGAGATACTGAAAAGGTGTGTTATTGTTTTTGCTATCACATCATCTTTTAAAAGAGTTTAGTCACTGCATGTGCTAGATTAAGACGTACTTTCTGTTTTGTGCCTTGAACTGGAAGCATAAGTCCTGTTTGGTTTACTATTCGTCCATAACGTTTTTGCTCGAAATGATTCTTCATTCATCACTCCAAGCAACGTTTGTAAGTGTTACAATATAACTAAAACTATCCATCCATTCATCTTCTTCCGCTTATACAAAGTTGTGTTAGGAGGGCAGCAGCCTAAACAGAGCAGCCCAGACTTCCCTGTCCCCAGCTACTTTGTCCAGCTTTTCTCGGGGGATCCCAAGGCGTTCCCAGACCATCTGGGAGACATACTCTTTCCACCATGTCCCCCTACAGGTCGGACGCGCCCTAAGCACCTACCCAGGGAGGCGTTCGGGGGGAATTCTGACCAGATGGCCGTACCATGTCATCTGGCTCCTCTCGATGTGGAGGAGCAGTAGCTTAACTCTGATTTCCTCCCGAATGACAGAGCTTCTCACCCTTTATTTAAGTGAGAGCCCTGCCAGCAAACGGAGTAAACTCATTTCGGCCACTTGTACCAGTAATCTTGCCTTTTTGGTCATAACCCAAAGTTCATGACCATTGGGACGTAGATCGATCGGTAAATTGAGAGTTTTGCCTTTCAGCTTAGCTCCTTCTTCACCATGACGGACGGATACAGGGTCCGCATTACTGCAGATGCTGCACCGATCCTCCTGTCGATCTCAGGATCCACTTTTCCCTCACTCGTGAACTAGACTCCGAGGTACTTGAACTCAAAGCAGCCCTGGCGGAGTCCAGCCCTCACTGGAAACGGGTCCAACTTATTGACGGCAATGCTGACTAAGCTCTGACACGGATAATATAGGGAGCGGACTGCCATAATCAGGCTGTCCGATACCCCATACTCTCTGAGGACTCTCCACAGGAATTCCCGAGGGACACAATCGAATGCCTTCTCCAAGTCCACAAAACACATGTAACTGGTTGGGCAAACTCCCATGCACCCTCAATGATCCTGCCAAGAGTACAGAGTTGGTCAACAGTTCCACGACCAGGACAAAAACCACACTGCTCCTCCTGAATCCGAGGTTCAACTATCTCGAGTACACCTGAATAGACCTTACCGGGAAGGCTGAGGAGTGTGATCCATGATCATTTTGGAACACTCCCCCTTTTGAAATAGAGGAACCCCTGTCTGCCAATTCAGAGGCACCGCCCCCGATGTCCACGCAATGCTGCAGAGTCTTGTCAACCACGACACCCCCACAGAGTCTTCTTAACTACCTTGGCAACCTCATTCCTAAAATAGGAGAGCCCGCCGCGTAGTGCCCAGGCACTGTTTCCTCATTGGAAGACGTGTAGGTGGGATTGAGGAGGTCTTCAAAGTATTTTCTCCACCAATCCACAACATCACCAGTCGACGTCAGCAGCACACCATCTCCACTATGCACGGTGTTTACAGTGCACTGCTTTCCCCTCGTGAGGCGGAAAAATGATGGTCCACAATCGTTTCGAAGCCATCCGTAAGTCGTTCTTCATGGCTTCTCCAAACTCCTCCCATGTCCGAGTTTTTGCCTCTGCAACCGCCAAAGCTGCACACTGCTTGGCCTGTCGATACCTGTCCGCTGCCTCTGGAGTCCCATGAGCCAAAAGGACCCGATAGGACTCCTTCTTCAGCTTGACGACATCCCCTTACTGTTGGTCTCCACCAGCGGGTTCTGGGATTAACGACAGGCACTGACCACCTTACGGCCACAGCTCAGATCTGCTGCCTCGAAAATAGAGGCATGGAACATGGTCCACTCGGACTCGATATCCAGTGCCTCCCTCGTAACATGTTCGAAGTTCTCCCGGAGGTGAGAATTAAAACTCTCTCTGACGGGAGCCTCTGCCAGACATTCCCAGCAGACCCTCACTATATGTTTGGGCCTGTCACTTGGAGCCAACTCACCACCAGGTTTTGATCAGTTCAAAGCTCTGTCCCTCTCTTCACCCGAGTGTCAAAAACATGAGACCGCAAATCCGATAATACAACCATAAAGTCGATCATAGAACTGTGGCCTAGGGTGTCCTGGTGCCAAGTGCACATATGGACACCCCTATGTTTGAACATGGTGTTTTTATGGACAATCTGTGATGAGCACAAAAGTCCAATAACAAAACACCACCCTGGTTCAGATCAGGGCGGCCGTTTCTCCCAATTACGCCTCTCCAGGTCTCACTGTTGTTGCCAACATGAGCGTTAGAACAAGGGAATCACCAGAAGGAGCACTCTCAGTACTCCCTCCTAGGACTCCAAAAAGGGCGGGTACTCTGAACTGCTGTTTGGTGCGTCAGCACAAACCTGGAGGCGGCGGACAGCTACCTTTTCGTCTACCGGGTTAAACTCCAACTTGTGGGCTCTGAGCCATGGGGCAACAAGTTTATTGCCACCTCTGCTCGTTGCCTCTCACTGCTGGCAACGCCAGAGTGGAAGAGAGTCCCGATCCTATCGAGAGGACTGGTTCCAGAGCCTTTGCTGTGCGGCGAAGTGGGACCAACAGGCGCTCGCCATCGAGCCCCACCTCCAGGCCTGGCTCCAGAGGAGGGCCCAGGTGACCTGCGTCCGGGCGAAGGAAACTTTGGTCCTCGATTGTTTTGGTTCATAGAAGTCTTTGAGCTGTTCTTTGTCTGGTCCCTCATCGAGGACCTGCTTGTCCTCAGAGACCCTAACAGGGGTTTAGAAGCTCCAGACAACATAGCTCCTAGTATCATTGGGACACGCAAACTCCTCCACCATGGTAAGGTTGCAGCTCAGGGAGGAGATAACTAAAACTATTCATACTTAATAAACCTTCCCATGTGTGATGTTTGTAGGAATATTTTCATGCATATTTGTATGTGCTATCGTAATGTAATCAAGCTAGCATCGTTAGCATTAGCGAATATGCTAACATGTTTACAAGTGTCTATGTTAGTATTATTAACTTCCAACGGCATTCTTTTTGTATTGTTTCGGTTTAGTAAATTCACTAAAACATCACTGTAGAGTTATTGAGTCTGTTTAGCTGATTGGAGAGCTAGCTTCCGCAGATAGTGGGTCCATGACGATGACTTCTGTTTTGTTTGATCGGCCGTTTTACTCCCGTGTTACAGGCACCATTTGGAAACAATTAAGGTATGTAAATAAACTTTTGCTTTTAAATAAACATTTACAAAATATTTTGTACCGGTATATATCTGCGGTATATAATCCGGTGCGTATAACATATGTAAAACAATTTCTTTTTTCTAAATACTGTGTGCTATACAGCCTGGAAAATACGATACGTGCAATTTAAACCCAAAATCTATTATACTAAAGTAAGGGACGGATAACATTTCAGTCATCACACATCTTTATCAGAAATGTAAAATGCTAGAATTTTGCAAAACAAACTAGGAATTAGTCAGAAAAAGTAATCACAGTTAAAGTTGAACAAAGATAATGTTTAGGTGCCCACAAGGCTTGAAAAGATTCTCACTAAGTCCAAACATTACTTTTGCAGAAATAATGCACAATCATTCTGCAAAGTAGCTCAATGTCTGTCTTGTAACAGACCTGACTACCCCCTGAAGTGTTAATGCTGCAGCTACAAGAGTTGAGGAATCAGCTTAGTCTCTTTCTGCACCCCAAGCAGACAAGCTGGCAGGAAAGGACATTAGCCTGCTTTCATTACTTCTAATGACTCTAATGTGAGCCGGCTGGTCAGAACAGCGTGGACTGATGATAAATGACCACTTCATTATCTCTGTGGGCCACAAAAACAACACACAATGTCACCCTTGTTTGATCAGTTTAAAGGTTTCTATATTCTACAGACCATGCAGCAATATTGATGTCTGTCTTAGCTCGGTAATTAATTATTTGTCATTTAGAATACATTCTTGCCAATACACACTATAACAAGCATGTTGCCAAAATCTCACCTGACTGCCGTCTCGCTGCCAGAAAACAGTGGGTTGAGGTTTACCTCTGGTCTCACAGGGAAATATTGCTGTTCGTCCTTGAGCCACAATCTGGTCACGGGGTCGCACCACAAACTGAGGCGCCTCTGAAAATTGTAAGGGTAAAATAAATCTCTAAACATAATAGTAACATATTTAAAGACTTTGTTGATGTTTACATTTCTATCATTTCATGCACTTGTTATGTGCTAATCACACAAGCCACTATTCTAACTACAAACCCTGTTTCCATATGAGTTGGGAAATTGTGTTAGATGCAAATATAAACGGAATACAATGCTTTGCAAATCATTTTCAACCCATATTCAGTTGAATATGCTACAAAGACAACATATTTGATGTTCAAACTGATAAACATTTTTTTTTTTTTGCAAAAAATCATTAACTTTAGAATTTGATGCCAGCAACACGTGACAAAGAAGTTGGGAAAGGTGGCAATAAATACTGATAAAGTTGAGGAATGCTCATCAAACACTTATTTGGAACATCCCACAGGTGTGCAGGCTAATTGGGAACAGGTGGGTGCTATGATTGGGTATAAAAGTAGATTCCATGAAATGCTCAGTAATTCACAAACAAGGATGGGGCGAGGGTCACCACTTTGTCAACAAATGCGTGAGCAAATTGTTGAACAGTTTAAGAAAAACCTTTCTCAACCAGCTATTGCAAGGAATTTAGGGATTTCACCATCTACGGTTCGTAATATCATCAAAGGAAATCACTGCACGCAAACAGCTAAGCCCGTGACCTTAGATCCCTCGGGCTGTACTGCATCAACAAGCGACATCAGTGAGTAAAGGATATCACCACATGGGCTCAGGAACACTTCAGAAACCCACTGTCAGTAACTACAGTTGGTCGCTACATCTGTAAGTGCAAGTTAAAACTCTCCTATGCAAGGCGAAAATTGTTTATCAACAACACCCAGAAACGGCGTCGGCCCTCGCCGGGCCTGAGCTCATCTAAGATGGACTGATACAAAGTGGAAAAGTGTTCTGTGGTCTGATGAGTCCACATTTCAAATTGTTTTTGGAAACTGTGGACGTCGTGTCCTCCGGATCAAAGAGGAAACGAACCATCCGGATTGTTATAGGCGCAAAGTTGAAAAGCCAGCATCTGTGACGGTATGGGGGTGTATTAGTGCTCAAGACATGGGTAACTTACACATCTGTGAAGGCGCCATTAATGCTGAAAGGTACATACAGGTTTTGGAGCAACATATGTTGCCATCTAAGCAACGTTACCATGGACGCCCCTGCTTATTTCAGCAAGACAATGCCAAGCCACGTGTTACATCAACGTGGATTCATAGCAAAAGTGTGCGGGTACTAGACTGGCCTGCTTGTAGTCCAGACCTGTCTCCCATTGAAAATGTGTGGCGCATTATGAAGCCTAAAATACCACAACGGAGACCCCCGGACTGTTGAACAACTTAAGCTGTACATCAAGCAAGAATGGGAAAGAATTCCACCTGAGAAGCTTAAAAAATGTGTCTCCTCAGTTCCCAAATGTTTACTGAGTGTTGTTAAAAGGAAAGGCCATGTAACACAGTGGTGAACATGCCCTCTCCCAACTACTTTGGCACGTGTTGCAGCCATGAAATTCTAAGTTAATTATTATTTGCCAAAAAATAAATAAAGTTTATGAGTTTGATCATCAAATATCTTGTCTTTCAACTGAATACGGGTTGAAAAGGATTTGCAAATCATTGTATTCAGTTTATATTTACATCTAACACAATTTCCCAACTCATACGGAAACGGGGTTTGTACTATATTCTATCGTGTAAAGGTGCTTCACTATAGCTGAAAACATGACTAAAGTGACATCCATGGTTTCTAAGTGGCTGCTGGCAGGGTCGAGCCAGTGATTGACAGTAAATATCCTGTTGTTCCAGTAATGTAGCAATTTGATGAATGTATTTATGGATTCTCGCAACAGTGCTCAATGTGTGATTTAAAAAAAGAACATGCACAATGGGATCAGCTCTTACTTACCAACTGGGCGAGCTGGTGACACAACAATGGTGTGGGTGTGATTAAGTCACAACACAGAGAGAAAGGAAAGCAGAGGAGTAGAACAGAGGGAAAGAAAGCAAAATAATGAAAATCAGAAATGAATGAGATGGAGTTGGGCTTCCATCCATGGGGTTTGTAGGATGGATGGATCTCAATCACCAAAGCAGGTTGGTTGGTTACATTGGGTAAATGGGTAAGAAAGGCAAGAACCAATACCAGAACTTTGTATTGCAACGGTAATATTTAAAAATACATAATTGCATCTTTAAGATGTGAGGTTTACTTTGAAACATTTTGTACATTTGCGTACTACATATTGTACGAAAATTAGCTGATTGGTGAATCTGGTGCACCCATCGATTCCTTGTGGACAATGTTTAGTGCACATGGTCCATAAACTGAACAACTAAAACCAATACAATTTAGGTCAATCAATTTTTGCGAGCTAAACTATCAGAACAAAATCATCACATCCTAGCTTTGTGCTAGCTCACGAAGCAAATTAGTGTGATTTCCAATTTAAAGAGGAACTGCCCTTTTTTGGGGAATTCTGTCTATCATTCACAATCATGATGAAAGAAATGAAGATGGATGTTGTTGTTTTTTTTGCATTCTGAATATCAAATAAATGCGATCAAAAGTCTGCTTACAATGGAGCCTATGGGAGCTGCGCAATTCTGCCGACAAAGCCCTTAAAAAAACATCTAACCACCTCCATTGAGGTTTTATATACATGATTTAAGTACATATGTAATGTGGTAACGAGCACATTTATAATATTTAATATTTCCACATGTTGATAATTTTAAACATACACGACACATTAATTCAAAAAACGCATCACAACGTTTGCTTTTTTCTTTCTTCATCACTGATTTCTGCTCACTGCAGACTTCATGAGAGCCAACAAACATAAGACATTGATACAACATTGATTATACATACATGTCCTTTAAAACTGACTTTGAAACAACCTTGCAAAATAGTTGTATTTGTAAATTGAGACAACATTGGTGTGTAACGTTGGCTCTACGTTGTTGGTTGGGATATTACCAAATGTCAATGGTCAAATCAACGTCAGAATCCGACATTGATTAAACGTCGTCAAAAAGCAGGTTTTTCCAATTTTAGGTTTGAGTTGCTCAACTTCAGGACCTAATTCAACAAGCTATCTACATTGTTTTAATGTCGTCTGTTAGCTGGGTAAGGTCTGCTGTGATTAGGATGCCGACTGCTATGATGTTCATATATTCCCATTTAGGTGAAAAATGTCTCATATTCTCACGAAGAAACGGCTTGAGGGTTGTGGGGGACCAAGCGTCTTTTCGTGTCGTTTTGGTCATTTTTCGGGTCCTAAATGGCTGTCAAAGTGTACCAACTTGTTGGAATACCTATTCAGACTTCTTGTGTCCAGGTGATTGATGATCTAAAATAAACGCTCAGGGAGCAATGAAGCGAGGAAGCAGCTGACCACTCGATGATGTAAACATAGGGACACAGGAAGTGATCACGTTACTACTAAAAATAGTTTGTCTGTGTTAGCTCTAATAATATAAATGTCACTAATACTTTGTTAATATTCAAGTCACAAAATGTAAATAAAGTATTGTCGGCGCTTTTTGATTGGTTATTTTTTGGATTTTATGGGCGAAATAGAGGACCTCCCATTGGCTTATATACGTTTATTTAATATTTAGAAAGCTTTTTCTTTTTTTATTTATCAGTCGTCATTTCTTTCATAATGATTGTAAACGATGGGCAAAATTCCAAAAAAAGTGCAGTTCCCCTTTAACATTCACAAGATACTTAATTTCTTGTAACTCTTTACTAATGTTACTATTATTCTGCCGAATAAAACCTTTTGAAGGGTTTTGGCACATTTAAAAACTTACACAATTTTTCTGAAAATGTGAATACATGTGTCATGAAAAGACGCGTGGAAATGAACAAAGACCATATACAGTAAGACGCAGAGGTTGTCGGTCATTTTGATTTTCAGGTCCCATTTTTTTAAGGGGATTTGGGCCATTTTTGTGTAATGTTCTCATCCAGGATGTGTTTATTTCCTCGATAAAATCTGTTGCTGGCCAATAAAAAAAAGAGCTGAAGGCCGCAAATGGCCCCCGGAGATGCACTTTGAATCCTTCTGCACGAGCTTGTCACTATTGAGGTACTCTCAAGGTTTTATACCCTTGACATTGCACTTAACACATTCTCAAACACTCTAACATATCTGTATGTGGAAATGAAAGAATGGTTTAAATTTTAAAATCAAACAGTAAGGCTGAATCACAATTCTCCTGTTTACCCCTTTAGCCCCATGTCGAGCAAGTATTGTCCCAATTCTACTATAAAGCTAAGGACATTGCGAGTGTCAGGGGTTTATAACGTGGGTCCGATTTCACTTGAAACCAAGGTTTATGACAAGAAGGCAAGTCATTATAGGCATTATTAATGTTAATAGTAATGACACATGTTTTATCAGGCATTCAAACATTTGCTACTCCATGTAAATATTGCTATGTTTTAAATGTTTTCATTTTAAAACCGTTTATCATATAAGCTAGCTAACGTGGCGGTAGCTAGTAAACTACGATGTCAGACGAGCAGCTAACTGACTTTACTACAACTTGCGACATTTCATGAATGATTAGACACATAACGTACTTTTAAAATTCACATTAGACGTGTTTCTTTTTAATTAAAAAAATTGCTCATCAAACAAACTAGCTATGCCGATGTCAGACTAGAGATATAATATATATATATATATATATATATATATATATATATATATATATATATATATATATATATATATATATATATATATATATATATATATATATATGTATATATATATATATATACATATATATATATATATATATATATATATATATATATATATATATATATATATATTTATATATATATATATATGTATATATATATATATATATATATATATATATATATATATATGTACATATATATGTACATACATGTCATAGTACTAAACAGTAAACATAGCATGTTTACTGTCAATGTCACAGCATTCAATTGTGTCAAATTTTTTAAAGGTATATTTTTCTTACCACTTTATCTTACCCTTCAGTTTTATGGGGTAAGATGACAGGGTAAGACAAAGTGTAGGAGGTAAGGGGGAGAATTAGGATTCAGCCTAAATATGTCACTAAGCAGTACAGCATGTTCACAATATTGCACGTTTTCAATTTCTAAAATATGTATAAAACTACAGCGCCAAGGTGAGTAAATATGAAGTTGACAAAGTGTGATAATCACAGAGATTGACTATTATTTTAACACAAATATGGAGTGAGTGGGCATGATTCGGGTAAAAAAAACACCTGAGGAGAGGTTGTTACAGTTCACTAAAAGCTGGCTAGATTGTTCATATTCAGAGCTTAGCTGGAGATCTGAAGTAATCAAGTGCATCGTTTTGTTGGATGAAAAGAAAACTGGAGGCCAGACCCGGCCTTTCAGCAGGGGAGCAATAGCTTTTGTAAAATACGCAATAACGCACTGATTGTTCTGTGACTTGGGAAATGCAATAAAATATGGAGTGGGTTATGAGGATCGTCAAGAGTGCGACCACAAGCGGCTACCCACCTCTGATAGTCAGGTAAGCGGATGCCTCCACTTTGCCCACACGGTTCTCTGCCAGACAGGTGAAGGTCCCCTGATCACTGACGGCAGCTTTCTTTATCCTCAGCAAGAAATCCTCTTTTTCATACCGAATGTCATATCTTGCAACAGAGAGGAAAAAACAGTCAACTATCAACAGTTAAGAATGAGGCTTAGGCTCTACCAATATTCCACCATTGATCCACCGAATCAAAATGTTCCTATACATCTGAAATTGCTAGCTTTACTTAACATTACAGCTTGTAAGCCTGTTTATGTTTTATTATTTATTATCAAAACCTATTTCATTTAAGATGTATATTATAAAAGATAAGGATTTTTAAAATATGTTTATTTCGTCTTATAGAAAACAGTCGTCCCTCGCTACATCGCAATTCAAATGTTGCGGATTTACGACATCAACAATTTTTTTTTGTAAACATTCTACATGTTATTGACCTAAATTAACTGTTAGATCAACTTGTATTTATTAATTTACAGTGCAGTATTTGTCATATTTTCAAAAAGTATTATGTTGTGGCGATCGACATATCCACCAAGCAGGACTTCCGTTTCCAGGTTAATGGTGAACATTGCTAAACAACAACACAACCGGCTAATCTTGGCGCTACCTTCACTGCGACAATCTAAAGTTGACCAACTTGTGTCGAAACAACTTCTGCATGGACTTCATCTTTAACTCTACAGACGACAACAGTGGGACGAAGCATTAGACATTTGGCGTACCTCTTCGGGCTATCAGCAGCTGCACTTCATCTTTGACGTCAATAACACAGTTTTGGCTTGAGCGATATAGAATGACAACGCAGAAATGCAACGCTAACACTGAATGCTTACATGATAATAGCTGTGAGTGTCAAGTTGACTATGTTTTTTGCAGAAAAACACACACCCGTGTTTTCAGCACATTGAAGCCCAGTTCTAATTTAGAGGAATTACCCAGGACGTGAGAAGGGTTTCCCCGTTGTGGCCATATTTTGGTGGCCGGGTTATGGCCATTGCATTGACATCTGGAGGATCCTCTGGGCAACAGGTGAGTTCTGTAATCTACAGTAGAACACACTCAAGGCTACTATATTGGGTGAAATGAGTGACATATGGGTGGAAATGTGTGTGTTACGCCATGTTGATAAGGCTCTTTTTTTGTTCGGACATGATGGCGCAGTTCTGACAATACTGGCAAACGCACAGGCACAGAGCACTTACAAGCAAATACAGTGTGAAGACAGAAGAGGAAGAATGAATGTACTTTGGCTTCAAAACTAACGGTGCTTTAAAACATAGCTGGCTAGCGGCTAATGTCCATCCGCAGTCTGTATTGTTTTAGCTACTTCTTAATCACTAATCCTCGCTTCCATGGTGACAAATAAACTAAGTGTTTTACAATTATCATCCCTGCAGGATGAGGAATAGCTAAACATGCTTCACTACACACTGTGGGAGGATACAATAGCTCACTGCCAGCAAACTAGCACTACGGAATGTAAACAAATGGGTGGATCTACGCAAATATTGATTGTATTGATACTTGAACTTGGTATCTAGTCGATACTACAAGGATTACATCGATATGATTTATTATCACAAAACCTTTGGTCATTGTTTCATGGCGGGACAAAGGAGAACTTTAATTATGACCAATGTATGAACCTGAACTACTTGTACAAAATGTGTAGTATCATCAAAAACATGTGTGAAGGAGACAAACAACAGAAGAATAAGTGCTTATTACAGTTCAACATAAATGCGGGTAGAACATGTTCAAACAGAAACTAACCAGATAACAACAGTAAATGAACCAGTAAGATTTGATAATAACAATAATAATTCATAATCCATCCACCGATCTATTTTCTACCGCTTGACCCACATACTTTTGACAAATAACACAATCGGAAATGACACAACATGTTACTGCACGCGTCAGCTGCAAAATTAGGAGCCTTTGTTTGCCACTTACTTATTACTAAAAGAGAATGTCATGGCCTCGGCGCACCCCAGTGCACATTCATCTATGCGCTGTGCTGGGCGCACCTCCAAGCGCGTTCCTGCGCGCGCCACTCCGGCTGCAGCAGGCAGTTGCTTTCCATCAGCAATCTACACACCTGTCGCTGATGAGCTTCCGGGGCTTCTTAAGCGAGGGCAAACCTGCGTTTCGGGCCAGAACGTAGCGACCTGTTCAGTACAGTAAGCCGACTCATCTAGCTCTATGCACCCTCTCTCCCTCTGTTTTCTCCCCTCCGTGTTCATTTGTCTCGTATCCCCTTGTCGCCTTCCAGCAGCATTCCTTCGTTCCCGCGTCACGAGCTGTGTGTCACGTCTCCCCATATTCCCTCTGGTTCCCTGGCTGCCTCTTGGATCTCGACCGCCTAGACACAGATTTTAGACGCCTCTCTATTGCCCCGACTTCCTGCCTGCCTCTGGACCTTCGAGCCTGCCTTGCTTCTCTTGGACTTCCGCCTCTCGCTCAACACTCCTGCTAACATTTCTCAGTTAATTGCTACACATAGTCACACCATACACATTTTGGATTAGTTTACACACTTCATTTCTTATTGTATATATTAATAAATATAGAGCTAAACAACATCGTGCTGTCTGTGCCGTCTTCCTCCCCTGTACCGTAACAGAGAAGTTGTCTTGTATGTTTACTATGTTATTTAATGCCAAAATTGTTTTTTGAGTGTAATAAGAAACTTATGTTTAATGTATCATAAGATTTTCTGTCAAAATTAAGCCAATAATACTTTTTTTGTGGTCACTTTTATTTAGTATAAAAAAGTATTGAAATACCGGTACCAAAATTTTGGTATCGGGACAACCCCAGAAAGTTGTAAACAGATTTTTATGTTGTGAACATTTTCAATTACCGTATTTTTCGGATTATAAATCGCAGTTTTTTTCATAGTTTGGCCGGGGGTGCGACTTATACTCAGGAGCGACTTATGTGTGAAATTATTAACACATTACCGTAAAATATCAAATAATATTATTTAGCTCATTCACGTAAGAGACTAGACACATAAGATTTCATGGGATTTAGTGATTAGGAGTGACAGATTGTTTGGTAAACGTATACCATGTTCTATATGTTATAGTTATTTGAATGACTCTTACCATAATATGTTACGTTAACATACCAGACACGTTCTCAGTTGGTTATTTATGCCTCATATAACGTACACTTATTCAGCCTGTTGTTCACTATTCTTTATTTATTTTAAATTGCCTTTCAAATGTCTATTCTTGGTGTTGGGTTTTATCAAATAAAATTCCCTCAAAAATACGACTTATACTCCAGCTCGACTTATATATGTTTTTTTCCTTCTTTATTATGCATTTTCGGCAGGTGCGACTTATACTCCGGTGCGACTTATACTCAGAAAGATACGGTAATTGGCAATAATATGGCTTGGCGGCTATTTGTTTAGTGCGGCCAAGTCTGGTCCCAATTGACCACGATAAGCTAGGGATGACTATACATGAATGAATGAGTATATGAAAGTATCTACAGTAACAAAGTAGTCTGCATATAAGGATATTTTATATATTTCCTGAGAACTCTCAACAAAATGTATTGTCTTATTATCCTTGTAGGAACACATACCCATAAAAACCTGAAAAAAAATGTAGCTGAAGATGCAAGAAAATTGTTATTGAAAATATTACCTACTGGGTAGAAGCATAATTTTTTGGGTACTAAATATACACAAACAGCACACAAATGAACCTAGGATTGTGTTGAAACCAGAGGTTGTGTCATTTTTGTATTGTGTAAAGGCACACTTTCTGAGGCAATTAAGACTCCCCGCAGCACACACTGCTGCAGAAGCAAAGCAAGCCGAGCAATTACGGCGCCATGAAGGCATGGCAAAATGAAAGGTGCTTTCAGCTGGAACCCTGACTGTTCCACTATTTCAATATTTATAACGATGAGCCACCCACTGTGGGGTGGGACGTGCAGTACTGTTTGTGTCTGTGTGTGTGTGTGTGTGTGTGTGTGTGTGTGAGAGAGGGGGGAAGGCGAGCTAAAGAAGGAGACACAGTCAGACATACAAACAGTCTGAGAGGAAGGGAGTGGCACGCTCTGACAAACTGAATTCGATGAATGGGCAGAGCAGTAAGAAATGACTAATTCATAGTGTTGATGCATCAATGTGCAGACTCCAGTGCAAAATACTGTCCTATAAGGATGCCATTGCTGCAGTGAGAACAAGAGGAACATTTCAGGCCAGTTCAGATAAGAGGGTCTCCACTCCGAATGAGTGGAGGTTGCAAAGGAGACCCCCCCCCTCGGCCCCTCACTCTCTCTGGGGCCTCTTTGGCATGAGAGATCTTGTGAAATTGTGCAGCCAGCCATGCTGATTTCCAGATAGAAGACAAGTCAGGCAGAGAAATGGCACAAGGGGTGAGAAAAAGTCATATTTGAAAGAGGGTGCAGGGGGAGAATATTGATGGGAGTGCGGGGGTTTGGGGTCCTTAGGGTGAGGATTCCATTCACAGAACATTTCTGACCCAGATACACACTTCCCAGGAGGTTGGTGGGCACAGGGAAAGACGTGGAAGGAAGGAAGGTCCAAAAGAAGGACATGTTTCTTGAGTCAAAGGGCAGTGACGTGGATACAAAACACAGGTGGGCGAAATGACAACGTGACTGACATGAGCGCTTATTATAATCTGTGTCTCAGTACTTTTGAACACATTTTTGCTTATTCGAGCAGTTGTACATTGTTACAACTTGCAACACACAATTTGGCTGACATGATTTTCTTTTGATATATTATAACGCATAGTAATTGAATACATAACTGCGGGGCAAAACATGGATGAGTAAAGTCATTAAAAGGGTTGTCCCGATCCAATTTTTTCACTTCCAAGATTATATCAATATTAGCCCTGATATGATTCAGTTTAAAAGACTGTTCAAACTACAAGTGTTCACAAAGTACACGGAACAAGAACTATGATGAACATCTTGAACCCTTTTTTTTTATTGAGACAAAGATTATTCATGTATTTAATATTTGTTTGCTTACTATGGAATATTATTTATTTGTTCACTGTTCTGTTCCAGAGAAGAAGGAAATTGGATAAAATTGCTATGGTATGAAAAGGGGTAGGATTAAATAAGATCTGCTTCTTCCTACTCCTTTTCGGACGTGCTGTAATGAAACAACTGGAATTGTGTGATGCATTACATTGTATCGTATGCATGTTCGAAATAAACTGAAACTGAAGTAAACTGAAACTAATATTAGAGCATTGAGTATTGGCCGATATCGATGAGCACATCATAGCACATACTGTACTTTTATTATTTTGTAGTGTGGTATGTTAGAAAAGGTTTGATCAAGTTAAACAATGTAAACAGAGAACAATGGTATATGAAAATGACAAACTTGTTATTAACTAGAATGTACTTACGCTGTTCTTAATTGAATTGAAGTGGAGTGTTTTTGGTCACATGTATTATTCTGAAGTTAAGCTCATGATGCAGTAAGTTGACTGATCTAGACCCATTTGTTACTGGATACTTTTTAATAAGCTTCTGCCTTGGAGAGTTTGACTTTTTAAATAATATGCAACTATAATTATTTGATACTTGTTTACATTGACAAACTTATTTTAAACTGCAATATACGTATGTCTAGCTTGTGTGCTATTGTGTGCTTAGCTGTTGTGTACCTGCTCGCTCTTAGTAGCCTAGAGCCTAGTGTACCATGATTCCTTTTTGTAAATGACTTCACCAAAATACAAGAAAACACCAACCAATGTGCTTATAAACATGCTGCAGGACTGCTTATATTGAAGCTCACATGCAAGCCGATTTAATCTGATACTTATTTGTTCACTGATATCGGACCGATATCCCATATCAATATCGACAGATAGGAACACCTCTAGTAATTCATGGTGGAAAAATGTAATTATTTAAATATGTAAATGATGTAAATACTGGGCTCGAAACACATTGTTCTATAAGTTCTCTACAACTGGCTTTAACACAGAGCGCAGTAAAGACCTAGCCGCCTTTATTAGTTGGGCAATGTTTACTTCATATAGATAGTATTCCTTGTAGGGCTGTGTATTGGATTGCTTTATATTAAAAACTACAGTAAGGCCCTTCAACATTGACCATCACTGGAGCGGAATGTGCCTTAAGAGCAAAATAAAAAGAACTGTGGTACTTCAGAGAGTCTGAAGCAATCAAAATGAATAAGGATGTAGAGGGAGGGGGACTTCTCCTCTTATGAGCGCAGGCGTTCACGCAGCAAATAATGAGATTCTCTGTGGCTAATAAATGATTTCTGCCGCCCTTATGAAAGTCCACGAGTAATACGTCAAATCGCTTCCTTGCTTCTTGAGGGACTCATTAGCTTTGCTTCGGCGCCTCCACGTCATCACTTTGGCAGTAAAATGTACACACAAACCTTCATGAGGCATGCGCACAACACACACACACACACATAGACACTTTCCTCACCTTCCACGGGGAATATCCGCATCCTCCTTTTTCCAGCGAAGTGTAGGAGGTGGGTCACCGTGGACCTGACACCTGAACTCCATGCTTTCATCAACTAAGACCACCTGGTTCACAGGCCGCTGCACAAACACCGGTCTCTCTAGATGCGGGGAGTGCACATATAATGGAAGCTAAATATACTTGGAAGATGGTGGTAAATACTGCATGTAACGGTGAGCAGTAAATACCTGCGAAAGTCATGCTTTATTGCTTTTTGAACCTGTGTATCCCAGAGTTCTTACCAAACACGGAGAGTTGAGCCTTTTCACTCTCTCTCTCCCCGACCATGTTGGCGGCCACGCACACATAAATCCCTACATCGGTTTTCTTTGTGTTGGAGATGGTCAACTTTCCTCCACGAACCTGGAAAAAAGCAGGAGACACTATAGCAAATCTTAAAATGGGAATTCAGGTGATACTTGTGTAGGGATGGGTACCTTTCACATTTGTACCTAGGAATCAGAACTCAACAGTACACATTTTCGGTACTTCTGTGTGTGTTCATGTGTTAATAAATGTTCATTTGTTTAATAATAAAATCTAGTTGTTTTTTTTATATAAAGGGGACTTTTTATGATTTTTTTCTGCATTTAAAACACTTCCTTGTGGTCTACAAAACATGTGATGGTGGTTATTTGGTCAAAATGTTGCAATGTTTTCTGACCGTCCCTTTAGGATACGCCATTTTGTGGTTTAATATGGTAATGCCAGGCTTCCATATGAACTCTTAAAGGGTAACATTATCACAATTTCAGAAGGGTTAAAACCATTAAAAATCAGTTCCCAGTGGCTTATTTTATTTTAAGAAGTTTTTTTTCAAAATTTTACCCATTACGCAATATCCCTAAAAAAAGCTTCAAAGTGCCTGATTTTAACCATCGTTATATACACACACATCCATTTTCCTGTGACGTCACACAGTGATGCCAATACAAACAAACATGGTGCATAGAACAGCAAGATATAGCGACATTAGCTCGAATTCAGACTCGGATTTCAGCGGCTTAAGCAATTCAACAGATTACGCATGTATTGAAACGGATGGTTGTAGTGTGGAGGCAGGTAGCGAAAACGAAATTAAAGAAGAAACTGAAGCTATTGAGCCATATCGGTTTGAACCGTATGCAAGCGAAACCGACAAAAACGACACGACAGCCAGCAACACGGGAGAAAGCGAGGACGAATTTGGCGATCGCCTTCTAACCAACGATTGGTATGTGTTTGTTTGGCATTAAAGGAAACTAACAACTATGAACTAGGTTTACAGCATATGAAATACATTTGGCAACAACATGCACTTTGAGAGTGCAGACAGCCCAGTTTTCATCAATTAATATATTCTGTAGACATACCCTCATCCGCTCTCTTTTCCTGAAAGCTGATCTGTCCAGTCCAGTTGGAAATGCATCTGCTTTGAGTGTCGCAGGATATCCACACATTCTTGCCATCTCTGTCGTAGCATAGCTTTCGTCGGTAAAGTGTGCGGAACAAACGTCCAATTTCTTGCCACTTTCGCATCTTTGGGCCACTGGTGCAACTTGAATCCGTCCCTGTTCGTGTTGTTACACCCTCCGACAACACACCAACGAGGCATGATGTCTCCAAGGTACGGAAAACAGTCGAAAAAACGGAAAATAACAGAGCTGATTTGACTCGGTGTTTGAGAAAATGGCGGATTGCTTCCCGATGTTATGTCACGTTGTGACGTCATCGCTCCGAGAACGAATAATAGAAAAGCGTTTAATTCGCCAAAATTCACCCATTTAGAGTTCGGAAATCGGTTAAAAAAATATATGGTCTTTTTTCTGCAACATCAAGGTATATATTGACGCTTACATAGGTCTGGTGATAATGTTCCCCTTTAAAATATTTAATGCTGTGATTGCACTGATTTGCCTTTTTTGTCTCAAGTGGGTAATGAGCTGACATAAAGACCGGTAAAAGAAAAAAGACTGTAAATAAGTGACCTATAGACGAGGCTCACATTTTACATAGAAACACAAACAGCATCCAAAATTATTACCACAACAAAACAAAACATTCACACATTTAAATTAATGCATTGCCAAAATAAGCAATACAGTCGTAACTCGGTTTTCATAACAGTTTTCTATTAAAATAATTGCTAAAAATAAGTCTCAGTTTTTGTACACCAGGGGTGCTCATTACGTTGATCGCGAGCTACCGGTCGATCGTGTCAGTCGATCACCAGCCAGGCATTAAAAAAATAGTCCTAAAAATGAGCGATCATAAATCTTCACTGTGACGTCACTTTCGTCACTTGATTGACATTCACGGCACCCGAGGGTCTTCTGAGATGACGCTGGCTGCTGCCAGCTCATTAAAATTACCGACAGGAAGGTGAGAAACACTATTTCAACAGACTCTGGCGCCGTACCTGTCGTCAAAACTCCAAAGACCGACTGCACAGTTGCACAATAAAAGCGCTGATTCATCCTGCCTGCGCTAACAAAATAACAGTCTCAGAAAGCTGGCGTGCACAAGCTAGCAAGCTACGGAGTTTGCCGACAATGTATTTCTTGTAAAGTGTATACAAAGGAGTACGGAAGCTGGACAAATAAGATGCCAAAAACCAACCACTTTCATGTGGTATTGGACAGAAAGGAGGACTTTTTTTCTCCTCCATTCGAAAATGCGGACGTTATCAGCACTACTGTCTGATTCTATTCAATGCAAGTCATCACAATCAGGTAATACGCCAACTTATATTCTTGTCTTCATGAAAGAAAGGAATATATATGTGTTAAACATGCTTGTATTATCTTTAAACACTTTTAACTTATTAACAATATTAACTATATGTGTTAAACATGCTTGTATTATCATTAAACACCTTTAACTTGTTAACAATATTAACTATATGTGTTAAACATTCTTGTATTATCATTAAACACCTTTAATTTATTAACAATATTAACTATATGTGTTAAACATGCTTGCATTAACATTAAACATCTTTAACTTATTAACAATATTAACTATATGTGTTAAGCATGCTTGTATTATCATTAAACACCTTTAACTTGTTAACAATATTAACTATATGTATTAAACATACTTGTATTTTCATTAAACATCTTTAATTTATTAACAATATTAACTATATGTGTTAAACATGCTTGTATTATCTTTAAACACCTTTAACTTGTTAACAAAAACATATATTTCATAAATAAGTAAATATAAATTATATATTTGAATGAGGTAGATCCCCACGACTTGATCAATTGAAAAGTAGCACGCCTGCAGAAAAAGTGTGAGCACCCCTGTTGTACACTGACTAAGTTATTGTAGGGCCAAACATTTCGCTTAAAGGGTTCATATGTTATGTTTTTTTTCTACATTTAAAACACTTCCTTGTGGTCTACATAACATATAATGGTGGTTTTTAGGTCAACATTTTGCTTAGAATATGTTTTACAGACCATCTTCAAGCCGCTTTCTGACCGTCTCTACATGATCATATTTCCGTGCCTCCACTTCGACTGAGTCTTCTCCCCGTCATCCATGTTGTAGTTTTTAGTGCTTCCATAACAACTCTACTGACAGATATAAGTTTGACCGATTCTCTAATTTGTATTAGAAATGGCAACAGTGCATTTACGAACCAGTCTGCCCCTCAGAGGATAGAGAAAAAGAAGAAACTTACTGACTACAACATCAGACTACAATGGCGGAATCGCGCAAAGCTGTTTGGGTAAATGTCTACCATATATGGGAATATCCGCTGACGTCACAGGTCAGAGAACGTCACAAGTCAGAGCAAATTTCTAACGACTTGTTTGAAGTTTTAAGGAAAGCAGGATTCTTTTTTAAATATCTCTAAAAATGCCTCAACGTTTCGATTACCAATGTTTGGGATTATGGGGATTCCAAATCCACAAAAGCAGGTGCCAATAGGTGAGAAAAGTTGGCTTTGCATAATAGGTACCTTTAACATTTATCAGGTAGATGATATTGATAACTGTGCCGTCTCGTACTTATCTCAATTTCTTACACATCTGACTCTCATTTGCAAGTATTTTGTAATAAATTGGGCATGCAGTTGCAATTCCAAGATGTTAGATGGCAGTAGTGTGTTGTCTAGTGGTCTTTGCTCTTAAACTAATCTGAATCCATTGAGCTAGCGCGTTTTGAAAAACGACACCTTACTTTATGATGGATCGTTTTCTGTCAGGCATACTTGCTTTGTTGGCATTGAAAATTACAACAGTATTTTAGAGGCAGTCCGACCAAATCCTCTGTGAATGCTGCTTGAGTGCTTGTTTGCCAGCCAAGTGTTTAAGCCGGCTAATTCTGCAACTGTAGGTGACGTTTCGTGCAACACATTTTTTACGTGAATCGATACCCGGTAGTATCGATGGAATTCGGTCAGTGCCGATAAAAGTACTAATTCGGTAGCCAACCTTAATTAATACATACTGTAGTTGAGCAACCTTTCACTCAGTAAGGGCAACATTACTTTTTTCTTGTCAATAAACTTTTTAACTTTAACCTCCAATGTGTCTCCCAAGCGTGTTGTGGGTAGAGCGTCAAAGAAAAGGACAGTGAAAGTGGAATGTGCAGTAAGATGAGACATCGTAGAAGCTCAGAAAGTGGAGATATCAACATCGACTGCTCAAACACCGTGGTCATCATCAACAATGATAAAGATGGTGTTCTTGAACATATCAAAAAGTATTCTACTTTTATAAAAAACGCAGTGATAACTAAACAGTGTAGTGGTCTCAGTATATAGACGTACTCCTCCAAATATGCCTGTTAGTTTAAACCTGCTTTTACAAATTTTTACAAAGGTGCGTGACAGTAGCATGGGCCAAAATCATCGTAATAAAACAACGACAAAAAAAAAAAAAAAAGCTAAACTAGACTTGACTTTAGAGAGGGGTTGGGTATAATGGTGGGGAATCAAAATTGTGTTTAGATTTTGGTTGCAGCTAAACAGATTTTCTCAAGACATTGTAGCGAGGCGAGACATGTGCAGCTATATGTTCGCAATACTAGCGATAGTTAATCACTTTGTTTTGAGTAGTTAATAAAATGGTAAAACAGAATGTGCAAAAAGAAAAATGAATGTTTTGTGTTTTTAAAAGTGTTGAACCCTTCTCATCTTGATAACAAAAGACCTGAAATATTGCAGAACTGTTATGCAAATTTAAGCCCTGCTATGTAAATACAGCATAAATACATGTTAGCTTTTAAATTGAACACAAAATGATCTCACCGTGATCCTGTCATCTTTGAGATCAAGACGAGTCTTGTCTTTCCTCCAGAAGGTGGTGGGCTCTGGATGGCCTCGTGGGGGCTGACACTCCAGGGTAGCGGTTTCCCCAACGGCGACCACTACATCCTGTGGGTTCTGTCTGAAGTCGTCTCGTAAAACTAGGGAGAAGAAAGGAAATCAGGAGTTATGAACTGATTTGTAGAGATGAATTGTGCTGATTTGTCAAACCTGCCGTGCACAAGCAGATGATAGTGAAATAATTAGTATTGCAATGTGTTTGCTAATTTGCAGATACATTTTTAAAATCTGATTAAGCACACATTTGCATTTTGGTTAAAAAGATTATTTACTTGCTTGAATAATTTTAAATAAATCAAAAAAACATTTTGACACATGAACATTTATTTAATGTTAACTCAAATGCATGTCATGTGTTTTCTCAAAACTTGGTAACAGTATAGAATGAAGTAGACATTTTCAAAAGTTATGCAATAATATTGCAAATAAGTACAGTCAGTGTAAATGTACACTGATAGATTGTATAAAAAATGCACCCAAAAACATAACTCTGAGTTTACTTATGTCTGCATTTACCCTTCTTTTAACCAATTAAGCTTATGGCGTGTGGTCAAAATAAACTGTGTGATAATTCTGTGTTTGTATATGATTAATGCCATTTTTTTGTGATTAAAGGCCCCTTCAAATGCAAACAACATTCAGTTCAGTTCAGTTCAGTTTATTTTGAACATGCATACAATACAATTACAATGTAATGCATCACATATATCCAGATGTTTCATTACAGCATGTCCGAAAAGGAGAAGAAAGGAGCAGTGCTTAGTTAATCATGTCATAGCAGTCTTGTCCCATTTATTTGTTCTCTGTTTGTAACAGAACAGTGAATAAATAAATAATAAATACATGAATATACCATAAGTAAGTAAGCAAATATTAAATACATAAATAAACATTGTCTCTCTTTTTTTTTTTACATGTTCAAGATATGTATTCATTTTAGCTTATTAGTGATTCCCAGAGTTAAAAAAGTCTGCGGGCTATAGAGCGTTTTCTATTCGGGCTCCAGTACTATGGAATGCCCTCCCGGTAACAGTTACAGATGCTACCTCAGTAGAAGCATTTAAGTCCCATCTTAAAACTCATTTGTATACTCCAGCCTTTAAATAGACCCCCTTTTTTAGACCAGTTGATCTGCCGTTTCTTTTCTTTTCTCCTCTGCCCCCCTCTCCCTTGTGGAGGGGGGCGGCCCAGGACCGGTGGCCATGGATGAAGTGCTGGCTATATATATATATATATATATATATATATATATATATATATAAAACTATGAATGAACACGTGGAGTTATGTACTTAACAAAAAAAGGTAAAATAACTGAAAACATCTTTTATATTCTAGTTTCTTCAAAATAGCCACCCTTTGCTCTGATTACTTTTTTGCACACTCTTGGCATTCTCTCGAGCTTCAAGCACACCTGTGAAGTGAAAATCATTTCAGGTGACTACCTCTTGAAGCTCATTGAGAGAATGCCAAGAGTCTGCAAAAAAGTAAGTACATAACTCCACATGTGTTCATTCATAGTTGTGATGCCTTCAGTGACAACCTACAATGTAAATAGTCATGAAAATAAAGAAAACACACTGAATGAGAGGGCATGTCCAAACTTTTGGCCTGTAATGTATACAGTATGTATATATGTACACACACATATACCCAGGTCGGGTTAAGACTGCAACATACATAAGGCAGTGGTACCTAAAAGAACAAAGAATGCAGAGAAAAAGGCAAGGTGAAGGGGTGTTCGAGAGAAGCAGGTGGGAAAATTGGGCATGAATAATTCAAGCAACACCACATATCTACAGTCCAACAACCAGTGTCCTCCTGTAGATAAATGGCACGACATTCCACAAACCTATGGTGCTGAATGCTCTTCTGAAAGCCATCCTTTTCTGAGTTTGAATATGGTTCATTTTTACAATGCATGGATAACTATAGGACATTTACAAAAAAGTTTTACCAAGCCTGACATGTTAAGAGGAAACCTGTCAGAGCATGACTGATGTTCATGTTGTTATTTTATAGCAGTGGTTCTTAACCTGGGTTCGATCGAACCCTAGAGGTTCGGTGAGTCGGCCTCAGGGGTTCGGTGGAGCCTCTGCCGCGGAGGTCAAGACACACCCAACTCATCGTGTAAATAAAAACTTCTCCCTATCGGTGTATTATGGATACCCCCAAACAATGTTCCCTTTAATTTTCCATCTGATTTGCAGGTGTGTAATTTGTTGTGAGTTCATGCACTGTGTTGGTTTTGTTCTTTGAACAAGGTGATGTTCATGCACGGTTCATTTTGTCCACCAGTAAAAAAACCATATAACTTTGTCTGGAATTTGAAAAAATATATATATATATTTTTTTCACTAAAGATAGGTTCGGTGAATGCGCATATGAAACTGGTGGGGTTCGGTACCTCCAACAAGCTTAAGAACCACTGTTCTATAGTCACAATTTGAGCCATTAAGATTAGTTAAAAATATTGTCAACAATATAATGTTGCAGTTGGTGCTCATGCTATTAAAATGTCCAATAATTATATTTTAAGATACAAGGTTTCGTAGGTAATAGTTTTAAAATAAGTCCTTTAAACAACCAAATGTCTTGATAGATTTCCAAAAATCACTGAGACGTGTGGAGACAGTAACCGGAGATAAAGAATCACCTTAATGAACCAATACAGAATATATGCCATATTTTCAACAGCTGTGACATATTCAGTTCACCGGGATTCTATTTAAGAGCATTTTCAACATTAGGCGTCTGTTCTACAAACAACGCAAGGTGTCAGTCTGCACTTGGTTTAGTGTGTTCAAAGAAAGTCTCCAAGAATTGTCATCTTAGCAGCCGCAAGTGTGCATTTAGAACAGAAACACTGTGCAAGCTGCTAAGTTAAAAAGGCTACAGCGTGAAATATTCCTAATTCTGTCAAAACAGTTATCCCAAATAACATTTGCAAAGCTTGTGTTTTAAGTGGCTACATGGATGATGATTGCACCGCAAAGCAATGCTAGAATTATGGTTAAAAATAGAGATTGATTTGAATCCAGCAAACAAGTACAGCCTTGTATAGTTAATATCTTCTGCCATGTTTTGAGTAGTGCCCTACAAATGTCAGTGTTTGCATTTAGTATGACAGCAATTACAATGTAAACATGAGGAGGAAATCAAAATGATGAAATCAAAGTTGTGTTCATGTCAAAAAAAACACATCATAGTTCCTGCTTACTGCATGGATGGTAATAGTTCCAGCATTTCAGTGGTTTATGTTTGGTGCATCATTAAAATAAATGAAAGTATGTCCGCATCATAGATTAAAATACATCATGCACTAGAACACATCGCTTTCTCATCTCCCATCTAATTGTCATTACTGCCCTTAACTGTACTGCTGATATACTGCAAAGCCATCAAAGTCCTGGAGGACGCTGGAGGTGAATAACAAAAATCAGCAAGGAGCCAAAGGCCCGTCGGCCAAGCTGTCAATCACATCCCAGTTGTGCAAAAGAAAATGAGTCTCAGTGGCAGACTACTTTGGCACAGATGCTTGCCCTGCTGTATTCGCTTACTGACCCATTCCATAAGCGCGACACTCCACTCATGCAGTCATCCAGTTACCTTGTTCTGGTAAAGGTGCACAATGAACAGAAGCAACTGTCTCGAGAGATTCAGGAAACACGAAACACACACAACTGGGGAAAAGAAAAAAAAAAAAGATTTTCGAAAGACGTCAAGTGCAAAGTTCGAAAAAGTTTCTGTAAGAAAACTTTGTTCCTGTAATAGCTTAGTGCTAACAAGATGGAATGCTGTACAGTACTGTAACAAATTAATATTAAATAATTCCAGGGTCCCTCTAATTCTGACAACATTGGCACTTATTCCATAGTTCTGGACCTAAATATTATGTCTACATGTAACATTCCCACGTGTGAGTGGAAGGTGTGGGAGGGTGGGGAGTGGGTTTGCAGTTAAACATTATGCAATGCAGTCAGCTGGATATGATGGAAAGTACCACTCTACATAGCAACTGGCGCTCTGGTCAATGTTGGAATTGCCACAAAACACATTTTAAGATATTCAAAACTCAATTGGATACTGCACTCCCCAATTCGTCACATTTCATTTGTCAGGCCCTTTCTAATGTATGTGTTTTGGTAGTATCTTCATCCAATACACAATATTTAGAACGTGTGCTGTTGTCACTCAATTGTACACATTAACAGAAGATAGGAACTATCAAACACATACAACAGGGAACAGTCACTGAAGATGAATATAAAAAGAATCACAAAAAAATAGTCACAGCAAAAAGATAAGATATTTTTCTACTGCTTATCCAGTGAGCTGGAGCCTATCCAAGCTGACTAAGAGTGAGAAGGGTTTACAGCCTGGACTGGTTGCTACAGTAGTCAATTACATGGTAGCAAACCCCAACAAAAACGTCCTTAAAGGGCCCTTCTGATGCTGACAACATTGGCTCCTATTTGATAGATCTAAACCTAAAAATGATGTATACAGGTAACATACCCCCCAAAATAGACACACTTTTTACGCTTTTTACGATTTTACACTTGTTTTCTGACACGTTTCAGCACATTTTTCAACGGCCATTTTAACCTCCAAAATTGTGGGCGGCCATGCATCAGCCTGTTGACGTCACCTATAGAAGACTGGAGGCAATTTCATATTGCGTAATATGTGTTTTGGTAGCATCTTTATCCCGACTCACAATATTTTGAAATGAATTCTGACTCAAGGAGCACCCTCAAATAGAGAAAGAGTCAGAACCTGTGAAAAAACTGAGAAAGAATTGCGGACCGGCGCACAAAAACGAGAGAAAAATAAGGTAAGAGCTAGTTTTTTATTTTGCCTCCTCTTCTACTGATGTTTTCCTCAAGATGCTTAAGGGAATGCTGAAAGAGCATGAAGAAACAGGCTACTGTATGGTGTCTATGGACAAGGAGATAAAAGAGCAGGTAAGTCCGGAAATGGTGATTCTTGTGTTTCAAATACAGTTAATTATCTACTCATTACTCAAAAACTAATTAATATCATGGGAATTGACTGCCAAAGACATTTTCAGGGGCAAAATATGCAAAGGTGGTGATACGCACCATTTAAGACTCTAAAGCTTTTGACCTAATTTTTTATCTGGTTATGGCCAGAAAGCTACAAATTATGGTAAATGGGTTATACTTGTATAGCACTTTTCTACCTTCAAGGTAATCAAAGCGCTTTGAGACTATTTCCACATTGACCCATTCACACACATGTACCTACTGATGGCGGGAGCTGCCATGCAATGCCCTAACCACGACCCATCAGGAGCAAGTGAAGTGAAGTGTCTTGCTCATGACACAACGGGCATGACAAAGTTGGTAGAAGGTGGGGATTGAACCAGGAACCCCCGCGTTGCTGGCACGGCCACTCTCCCAACCTCGCCACGCCGTCCCCAAATTCATAATGTTAACTGATTCTAAATGCTTAAGATAGCTAGGGTCAAAGGACATATTTTGTCAGCACTTTCTTTACTGTTGGCAATTTTCAACTGATTGCCCTCACTTTGCTGAGACCACACACTATCACTTGCTTCATGTGCAATTAGCTTTGTTGATTGATGATTAACATAATATGTCGTGTCCAAATAAATGAGAAGTGAGTAGCTGATTTAATACAATTTCGTGGTCATCAGCTATGGTGAATTAAAATGAGTGCAGGGGTGGGATGTATTGTGGCAATAGAAGTTAATGCAGTGGTTCTCAGTTATTTTCTGTCTTGTCTCCAAGGGGACCAAAAATATTCACGTCCCCCATTAATTGAAATACTATGGACAAACTGACCATATTCATTTATTTATCTGTTTGTGTCATGCTAGGTGTTGGTTAGCAAGCTCCAAATAGAGTTATTTCTATTTAAAAATATGAAATATTCTCATTACCAACTTATTTATGGTAAACCAAGACTCTATGAATATATTTCCTGCACGTCAGCCTGTTGAATAAATTGCTGCCATCTAGCTGGGGGCGTGTGTATTGTTCAAGCATCTATAAAGATGCAAATACTGATAGTCCCCCTGTCTCTCACGGCCCTCCCTGACACCTCGTCGAATAATCCCAACTGTTTGAGATACACTGAATTCATGAACATATTATATTCACAGCACTAAAGCCTGTGTCCCAATGTGGTTTGGTGGTGCTGGTGAGGCCAAAACATCAACCTCAAGTCATGTGTACCTATGGGACAAGACACATGTGTTGGTATACTGTGTTTACCAACTAAATTGGAGACAATAAAAAATATAATTATTAAATTATCAAATATTGGTATATTATTCATTGTAATGAAGATTCTGAGCCGCTTTGTGTATAATTGTATTGTGAAGGAATATATCAGTTACTGTTTGCATGCTAACTGCACACACTTCCTAAATTAACATATTGTCATTGTACATTATATCATTGGATAGCATTTACAATTCTGTAAAGTCTCACAAATGCAATCCCGCACAATCAAAAAGCTTGAATGTTTATTCTAATGAAAAAAAAAGAGTGGACTGCCATGATAGGATGCATTGCCATGGCAACCTAAGCCAAATGGCAAACAAATTCCACACAAATATGCCCATGCAGGCAAAGATTTGAACCCTGGAGCTCCTGACTGAGGCAACTGTGCAAACCACTTATCCACTGTGCATCCATGCCAAACTTGATAAGATCGTATCTAGATCGTATCTCTTGGTATTGTCAGAATAAGAATAGTGTGGATAATGTGATGGTATTTTGAAGATGTTTATAATATTATGAATAGCACATTAAGCTACATGGGTATCAAAATATAAAAAATGTGTACTTAAAGAAGTGTCTGGTGTGTGTAAATATAAAGGCACATGGAGACATAAGGTGAGGGCTGCGTTCCGGTCTATTGAGTCCAAGCAGAGGCGGCACCAAGCTTGCTGCTGTGTGGTAATTCCAGACTGCTAGGACGCCCACACTCCATAATGTTGTCTGATTGACTTCTGCTCAATTATTCAAGCCAGCCTTTCGGCAGCGTCACTCATTCACCTGTTTCATTTATTAAATCAGGCAGTGCAAACGTGACAAAGTGGATGTAGCTAAACACGAATGACTATACAGGGTGGTTTGTGGTGGGGTTTAAGATCTTTACATTTTATTCCTGTACTGCATTTTTCAGCTTCACCAGGCAGCTACTGCATCCTCTCAACTCTTTTCTTAATAAATATTAAATTGCTCAACTCGCTCTTTATGTGATCAGTAAAAAAATGGCCACAATTGCTCTTGTACATAATGTGAGTCAGCAATGCTTTAAAAAAAAAATGCTTAGAATTACCAGACGGTGCATTTTTTATATTCTCCAGTAGACGTAACGTATGGTGTATCCATTAGCCAGCCTGTGTTATATTGACAGCCTCACTTCAAGCATGTGAGACAAAGTTGTTGGGTGTTTTACATCACAGAGATAATGCAATTGATCTTTGTATTTAAGTTATAGGATAAGAACATTGGGGTTATTGTTCTGATCTTAAAAAAACTATAGAAACATTTTTAAAAAGCCACAAGTGGGAACAAATAAAGAGCAGAATTGGGCAAAGATAAGTGCACACTGAATGGTATGCAAGCCTAGCCCCAAAGCCCTGTAGGTGGGTCTCCCTGCAAGACCTAAGCTATCCGTCGCTGCCGCGAGCCAAGTCGCATCCCAAAAGCCGCCAGCAGCTAACTAAAGCCGATGCAGAGAACCCCCGACGGAAGCAGACCAGGCCGAAAAGCACACAAGGAACAACTTTTTTTTTTTTTGTCCTGTCCAGCTTCTCAGGCAAATCATATAGTTGATGTAGATGCCCATATCTGCTGTTCAGATTTACTTTACAAAAGAGAAGTGTAGGATACTTCTCTTGTTGCCTTATTTGTATTTGACTTTATTAAATGTATTTATACTATCATTTGGTGCAGCCGGGCTGGAGCAGGAGGGGATAGTAAGAGAAAAAAAAGAAGAAATTGAAGGGGAAATTGTGGGGACAAGAGGGGGATTAGACAGAGAGACAAAAACAACAACAGCAAACACAACAACCACAATAGAGCAACATCAGCAAATACGACATGTTCAAATATGATGGTAAAAGAAATAGCAAATAAGCAGTTAGCGAAAATAAAAAAGAATACAGAAATGACAATGAGCATTATTACACTACAAATGGAGCAATACAAATACCAATAGAAATAGCGCTATTGATAATGAACAATACCAATAATTTACCTCTATTATCAACAATACAGCTGTTCAAATGCAACAATACATATATGTAATGATAACTTGAGATACGAAAGAATGCAGAAAAATGGAGGGGGAGAAAGAGAAGCAACCTACATTAACCTTGTAGATTGTTATAGTAACAATAGGTCAAGCTTTGTCCGTGTGCCATGTGTTATACCCAGTTTACCCTAGGGCAACAACGTTAATATATGTTTGATGAAACGTGATTATGGGCATGAGTGTACATATGCATATGTACTTGTATATGTACAGAATGTGTATATGTGTTTGTACAGTGAATGTATATGTACAGTATGTGTATGTTTGTATAATGAATGTGCGTGTGGATGTACGAACTTTAAGTATGTAAATATGTACTGTATTTGTGTATGTATGTGGGAGCGTAAGTACCTATGTATGTATGTATGTATGTATGTGAGTATATGTGAATTTGTATGTACAATATATTCGACTCCCAGTGTGCGTGGGAGCCAGAGTACGGCCCCAGCCCCCCCGAGAGCCCAACCCACAAACAGTAGGTGTGGTGCCCAGGGAACCAAGGAACAACTTTAACCAACACACTTTCCATAAAAATTGCCAAATTGGTGACATCACCCCTAATTCCTAGCCCGATCAATTTGTGGAGTAAGAAAGTCCCACTCAAAACAAAGGCATGAAGTCATAAAGACTGAGGAGGCACGGTGCCGACACGCACAACCAGACATTTTGTTAAATGTCATTCATAGTATAGGTTTGTTTTTAAGATAAACTTGTGTGAAGAGAGTATGTTTGTGTGAGAGATAGTGTGCGTTTGTGTCTATTTTGTGTTGAGCTGTTTAAAAAGCATTTTGTTTGATAAACAAACATTTGCTTAAAGCAAACACATTGTCCTGTCCTATTTTCATAGTATTAAAAACGTGAAAATGTCTAAGGTATACTTGGTAAGGATAAAAAGCAAGTTTATCGGAAATATTTGCGATCAAACATTAGTTAACTACAAACAATCGTTTGACTGCCCTAAAATATATGAATTATATAACTTTTAAAACCCAAAACAATGTATTACTTTAGTTAAAGATATTGCAAGATTTTAAGGTCACCATTGTCAATTTATCATTTCCTGTCCAACATTCCTTTTTTTGTTTCCACTTCCTGTTGGCCTCGACCACTTCTCTTGTCTGAGAAATGTCAAAGGTTTGTTTGATCCCGTGAAACTTCCTGTCAACCATTTCTAATTTCACATATCATATCACAGATCAATCTGTGGACACTTTAAAAAAGGCAGCTAAAGACCTTCCGCTTCAAAAATGCATTTTGAAGCCTGTTTTGAACACTTTAAACTGTTTTAGATACAACCATTTTAAACTGTGTTTAACTGAATCTGCTGTTCCTTATTTGAGATACCTTCGTAATAGGGTTGTCAAAAGAACCAATACCTCGATACCAAGTTAATACACAAACACGAAACAAATACATCGATAACGGCTGTTTTTAATATTGTCAGAATCGAATACTGTAAAAAATATTTTTCCTCGGCGAACCACATTGAGTTTTGGTGTGTGATCACTGACTGAGCAGTCAGTGCCTAAGAAGAAGGCCCGTGGTCCTTAAAAAGTGAGCCAGTGTTTCCCATATAGAGTATATATTTATAGTGTCAAGCTGCCACAAATGTAGATTTGATGCTTCCGGTTCTCCCCTACTCAACAAATTAGAATCAAACTGTGGTGGTATGCCTCAAAACTCACTTTACAACACACCCTACAACCTACGGACATGCTTTGCTAAAGAATAACATGTAGCGGAAGGTATGTATACCTTGCCAATATACAGATTTTTTTCACTATATTTTGTGAGTAGAGTTACGCATTAAAAATGAAAGAGATGTTTTGCGTCATGCTTTTATTCGGTAATCAAATACAAGTGGACACTAAAGGCAACGTATGAGCAAGTGACAGCAGAAAACCACCACTACAAGTGCCAAGAAGACATCTTGGAGACACTCTAAGAGACACTGCCATTCTGGTGAAATAGATAAACCAGTGGTGTGGCCTGGGGCCATTTGTGGAACACAACTTTATTTTAATAGGCCCATGGCATATTGTAGAAATAAAATGAACAACAAAACCCCGCAAAAATGTAAAAATAGAGCAAAAGGACATTACATAATGCAAAAAGCGTACATATTGATCATGAATAAAAACATACATATTTGCCTTATGTTTTAGCCTTTCTATTACCTTATTTCCACAATAATTACAGAAAGTCACGCCACCACCATATTAAGAAAATAATAACACTATTTGTTTTATATACTTGAAGGGTCCACGCCACTGATGTTCTTTTTCTTTAATGTAAAATAGTTGATTACTGTTGTTATTCATAAGTGTGTTGATGAACCCATTGTTGCTTGTTGTCATATTTTAGGAGGCTATAGGCCACTACTGTGTACTGTGTACACCTACTCAGTGGCCTAGTGGTTAGAGTGTCCGCCCTGAGATCGATAGGTTGTGAGTTCAAACCCCGGCCGAGTCATACCAAAGACTATAAAAATGAGACCCATTACCTCCCTGCTTGGCACTCAGCATCAAGGGTTGGAATTGAGGGTTAAATCACCAAAAATGATTCCCGGGCGCGACACCGCTGCTGCTCACTGCTCCCCTCACCTCCCAGGGGGTGATCAAAGGGGATGGGTCAAATGCAGAGGACAAATTTCACCACACCTAGTGTGTGTGTGTGACAATCATTTCTACTTTAACTTAACTTAATATACAGTAGTTGCCTTTTTCTGGTACTGCAATTTAAATTCTATGGAAATAGATATTGAAGCCCAATTATTTTAAAGACTTGACCATTTGAAACTGTTTACAATAAAGAAGGGAACTTAAAAGTATATGGGCCTATATTTTGATGTACGATGTGGTGTCAAATAAGTATCGAGAATCATGGTTCGTAGGTATTGGTATCGACAACATCTGGTAATATGACAACCCTACTTTGCGATGTAAAGTGGATTATACATCAAATGTATTTATCATTATTATCATATCACATACTGTTTATGATAGGTTGATCATTTCTATTTCATATACCTGTATGTTTGAAGAATGCTCACAGGGATGACATACAACGAACACAATAATAAACACAACAACATGTAAATCAACTAACTAAATTATTAGTTTAACCGAAATTTTGGACAAACATAACTGTAGGTTGTTCTAAATGCTGTTCTAAATGTGTCCACTGGACGTCGCAATAGCAATGCGAGTGTCAGCGAGCATGACTTCAGAGGGGGCGGAGCTATGTGCTTTTGTACTTTTGTGTTTGGACACTAGATACCTACTTTGCTTATTTGTGAAGTATACAAAATGTGGAATGTTACGTTCATGCCTTGATTGTCAAAGTTTTGGTTTCGCGTTGTACTTATGCCTCTGGGCGCACATACATATTCTGAAATAAGATGTATCCCCTTCTAACTTCATGTGTGATTAATGAAATTCCAAATTCACAAGTTTTGTTCTCGATGATGCTACATATGTACAGAATAAATCACATGATGTTAGTACATCAGTTATGGAAAATTAGTAAATTACATTAATAACATCCTGTAATTTGATCTTCTGATAGGTTGAAAACTAACACCAAAGGGAGCATTTTAAAACTCTGCCAGACTCAATTACACCTTTTTGACTGATGAACATTATCACATCATTCATTAACAGAGTATAAATAATGACAAATGAAGAGAGATTACTATTACCGCAACATGTAAGTGTAAAAAAGAAAAAACATTATGATTTGTACATTTTATGAATGTGCTCAGGCTATTTTTACAATTTTAAAAATCTGAAGTTGTCCTTACTTTTAAGTTATCATGCCATCATTTTACATGTCCGGCCCACTTGGGAATAGATTTTTCTCCACGTGCCCTCTGAGCTACACCCCTGGCCTATTGTCTTTAAAGAGTGGCAATCTTTTTTTCACGATAGAGGATGCAACTGATCACATCATTAATCAATTAAAACAAGTATATCCAGTCCTCCTTAACACAAAGTGGTAAATAACCATGTGTGAAAAACAGATGGCTTTGGGTGAGAGCTGTACCACCCAATTAATTTATAAAACATATGCAAGGTTTTTTTGTGGTTTACTGATCTGCTTGTTTACCCAAGCACATTCATGTGTGACTGAATGTGTGTGTGTGTGTGTGTGTGTGTGTGTGTGTGTGTGTGTGTGTGTGTGTGTGTGTGTGTGTGTGTGTGTGTGTAGAAGTCTGAACCCATTAAAAGGTAGGCGGTTGGTCCAGTGTGGGAATACAGCTTCACCCCTCACAGCCTAGCCCAATTGTGCTGTGCTGGTATGGCAACACAGCAGAGGCAAAAAGAAACAGAATAATGTATGACTGAAGAGGAAAGATGAAGACACCTTGTGAGTTGCCGCATATAACAGATGGCTGCCTTTCAATTTGGGAATCACATGCAAAAAATTGGTATGCACCTTGCAAACAAAGCTGGCAGGTTTACACAGCAACCAAGATGTCTTTTTTTTTTTTTAAGAGAATGCACTTTGTGTGCACTTTAACGGAGTGTGTTGTCAGGTACTGTGATGATACAGCCTCACAAAATGCATAACAGCAGTTGAGAGATTTCATATGACACTACATTAAACTGTGGTTGGAGTTTGCTGAATATTTTTTTTTTAACACGATAGCCTGTAGGGGTGTGTCACTTTCTCAACTGCAGTCATGGATGTCCCATATCTGTCACAAGCAGCACACTGATGCACACACACACACACACACACACACACACACACACACACACACACACACACACATGCACAAACAAACAAAAAACAGCTGCCCTGTCCTTATATCACAAACTTTGCTGATGACCACAACACATCATCCCAACTCAGGGGGGATAAACAAAAACGTAGACAGATATGCCGACACAATCAGGGGAGGGGCAGATATCTAGATTTATTTTCTTATTTGACTATATATAAACAACTAAACATCCCTGTGCCCTAAAAAAGTCATCAACAATCAGTCAAGGATTCAATTAGCAAGGAGGTGAAGAGCGTTTTAAAACAACAAACCTTCTGTTTTGTCCCTGGATTACAAAAAAGGAGAGCACTTAATATAAGAATTAACAATTGAAACATGCAATCAAAACATTGTTTCTCTTTCCCTATAAGCCTATTTTTTGGCTATATATATATATATATATATATATATATATATATATATATATATATATATATATATATATGTATGTATATGTATATATATATATATATATATGCAATCAAAACATTGTTTCTCTTTCCCTATAAGCCTAAAAAATAGGCTTATAGGGAATAAGAAACAATGTTTTGATTGCATGTTTCAATTGTTAATTCTTATATTAAGTGCTCTCCTTTTTTGTAATCAGGGACAAAACAGAAGGTCAAATGCTGGATGGGGTAAGACAGGGGTGGAACTTGTTTTTATTGAGGGCCACAATGCTTAAAGGGGAACTGCGCCTATCATTCCCAATCATTATGAGAAACAAGAAGACGGCTGTATTTTTTTTTTTGCATTATAACTTGTAAACATACTTGCCAACCTTGAGACCTCCGATTTCGGGAGGTGGGGGGGGGGGCGTGGTCGGGGTAGGTGGGGGCGTGGTTGGGGGCGTGGCTAAGAGGGGAGGAGTATATTTACAGCTAGAATTCACCAAGTCAAGTATTTCATATATATATATATATATATATATATATATATATATATATATATATATATATATATAAGAAATACTTGACTTTCAGTGAATTCTAGCTATATATATATATATATATATATATATATATATATATATATATATATATATATATATATATATGTATATATATATATAAAAAAATAAAAGAAATACTTGAATTTCAGTGTTCATTTATTTACACATATACACACACATAACACTCATCTACTCATTGTTGAGTTAAGGGTTGAATTGTCCATCCTTGTTCTATTCTCCGAACACCCTTTCGCAGGTATCCAGAAAGGTTTCGAGTACCACCAAAAAAACTGAATCTCTGAAGACAGTATAAAAATCTGTGTTAAAGGTGTACAAATACTGTTTGTATAATAAGCATGTTATTGTTTACAAATGAGGGTTAAGAGTTCAGTACTAAAAAAGTGTGGCTTAAGTACAGTTTTTTAATTGAGCTGCTGCATTTTTTGGTTGGGTTGTTTATTTATTTTGAGTAACTTCTACATTTCTAAAAGGGGAGGAATGTAATACAGTGATCTATGTTTGTCTGTTGCCATCTCCTGGTGAATGTTGGCTATAGCGTACTGGGGTTACTTTTTGGTTGGCCAACGATTTACGTGGTGTTGTGCACCTGACGTCAAGTGTGTGAGTCTGTTCTGAAGTCTACAGTAAAGAGACGTACTTCATCACCTCGCCTGGTTATTGCCTCCAACTCAATATATTACAACAACATTGCTGTTTACGGCAGACAAACTGCTTTACGGTAGAATAAAACATGACTGCTGTTGTTGTGTGTTGTTACCGCGCTGGGAGGACGTTAATGAAACTGCCTAACAATAAACCCACATAAGAAACCAAGAACTCGCCCTCGATCATTCTACAGTTATAACGTGTTTGGGCAGGCACGCTGTTTATATTGTGGGAAAGCGGACGTGAATACAGGCTGTTGACACGTCACTCAGGTCCGCATGGAGCTGGAGGGGGCGTGGCTTCCAGCTCCACCTGAATTTCGGGAGATTTTCGGGAGAAAATTTGTCCCGGGAGGTTTTCGGGAGAGGCGCTGAATTTCGGGAGTCTCCCGGAAAATCCGGTAGGGTTGGCAAGTATGCTTGTAAATGTACTATCCATCCAAACCATCCAATTTCATGACTTGAATATTAACCAAGTATTAGTGATATAGTTTTTATAAGCGCAGACAAACTATTTATAGCGGCGCCGTGATTACAGAACTACCTCGCTTGTGTGGCTATGTTGACATCATTGGCTGGTGAGCTGCTTTCTCCCCTCGGAGCTTGTGGAAGTTTATTCTAGATCATAAATAATGCCTCTCACCTTGATAATAAAAAGATGAGGACATAATCTGACAAGTTGGTCAACATTGACCGCCAATTCAGACCCGAAAATGGCAAGAAAGACAAGAAAAGACGTTTGGTTTCAACCCCCTTTTTTCTTCGCTAGCATTAAGAGTCATTATTCATTTAAATGGGAACATATTAACATCCTAGCAGTTGTCATCCCAGTGACAGCAGACATTGTACAGTAAGTTATGTTTTTTTTTTATGTTTATTGGCTCTCATGATGTCTGCGATGAGTAGTAATCAGTGTTGTTGTCAAAGGAAAAAACAAACGTTGTGATGCGTTTTTGAGATTAATGCGTCGTCAAATGCTTTCAATGAGCAAACTATATAAATATTACATATTATTATAATTGTGACTTTTACTACGTAACATACTGTATATACACACAGCATGTACATAGAACCTTGATGGAGGTGTTTGGATGTTTTTAAGACGCTTTAAAGGCAGAATAGAGCGACTCTCTGAGGCTCCACTGTAAGAAGACTTTTGATTGCATTTATTTTGCATAAATAGGAAAAATATATGTGTTCTTGTCTTAAATAAGGACTGTGAATCATAGGCAAAATTAAAAAAAAAAAGCAGTTCCCCTTTGACTATGGCTGCCGTCAGAGGGTCGTTTGTAACAGCGAATATATATGAATATTAACGTACATCCTCGATACACTATTTGCAAAATTAAAAGAATAGATACATTCAGCCAGAAAGTGCTTTATTATTTCCAGCCTTGGGCAGGGCTGCTTTAACCTTGAGGGGGACCTTGCAAGCTTAACAAGCTTAACAACCCCCCCGCGAAAACAAAGTTTAAAAATAAAAATAAATCATGATTTTACTCAATAGAACAGCAACAATGCAAAACTATAATCCATTTTAAAAATAATTTTGTTCATGAACACATCTCCTTTGCAACGGGCTTATGCACGTCTGTGCGAGTGTAACAGAGGCCATTCAACTTCAGCTCAGTAGTCAGCACGCTTGCCTTTCATACACAAAGCAGAGCTGTCTGTGATTAACAGTCATGAACACCAATCATTGCATTCCGCTGTCAAAAACTAGTAAAAATAAAAGTATGTACTGGAGTGTCTTGTAGCAATAAAAGAAAGTATTTATTTTTTAAATTTTTTTTTTTTTTTTTTTTTTAAATCTTATTATTTATTTGTGTGTGGCGTCGCGCGGTTCTCACTTCCTGTTGGGTGGGGTCCGTGCCCGTGTGGCCCGACCTTGCGCTGTGGGGTCTCTGTTGGTGACTTGATGTGGTGGCGGCGCAGCCCCCGTGTCTGGTCTGGATGCTGTGTCTCGGTTGTTTGGGCGGTGGTGTGTTTGTGCGGGTTTGGGTTGGGGTGGGGGGCCTTTTGGTTGGGGGGGTTGTTGGTGTCTCTTGTTTGCGTGTTGGCGTTCGGGCTGACTGGCGGGCTGGCGCCGGCTGGTCTCCGTGGTCCTGGTGGCGTGTGGTTGCTGGTCGCAGTTTTTTTTTTGATCGCTTTGATTTGATTGGCTGGTGCTGGCAGTCTGGGGTTATTGCGGCTGCTGTTTCTGCTGCCGTTTGTTTGTGGTGTGGGCGCCCGTGGCTGCTGGGTCTGGTGCAGGGGTGTGGCTGATGTTGTGACTGGTGGCAGCGCGCGCGCGTGATGGCTGTCGGGGCTGACGAACTGTGTATATGTATGTATATGTGTGTGTATGTATGTATGTATATATTTGTGTATGTGTACATATGTGTATGTATATGTATATATGTGTATGTGTGGGTATGTATACATGTATGTGTGTATGTGTATGTATATATGTATGTATGTATGTATATTTCTGGGGGTACGCTCTGGGCCTGCCTGTCAGACGGGGGTGGACGCCTCAGGCTACTGCATCCGAACTGCGTGTCTGGAGCTCCTGGGTCCCGCTGTCCATCCCTTCCGGGTGCCCGTCTTGGTTGGGGCCTGTTGGGCCTAGTCCCTGCGTCTATTGTGGTAGCTTGGTGCTGCAAGGTATTCCGAGGTGCTGCGAGTCGGCCAGTTGCTGGGGTAGTGACCTTGTTTGTCAGCATGTCTGTGATCTTCTTTTAATTCTTTTTTTTAAATTAATTAATTAATTAATTAATTAATTTATTTTTTAATATATTTTATTAATATTATTTTTTAATTTTTCCCCTCCCTCAGGGGGGGGGCTCGGCGGGGCGGTTGCTGGTTGTTCCATCTCCATCGTTGGGGTCCCTGCGGGTGGGGTGGGTGGTTCCCGTGGCCCTGTGCCTGGGTGGTCCTGCGGCGGCCGATTTGGGTGGGGTGGCCGGGGGCTGGCCTCGCCACGCTCTCCGGGGGTGGGGGGTGGGCTCGTGGGGGCCCGGTTGCCGGTGGGGCCCGGTTGCCGGTGGGGCGGGGGCGGTCTTGCCGTCCGGTTGCGGGGAGTCTCTCGGTCCCTTTCTGCCCGTGTGGGGTGTGGTCTCTCGCTGGCTTGGGGTCTGGCTGTCCCCTGCTTTTCTCGTGCCCTGTCCTCTGCCGGGTGCGTCTGTCTGCGGCCTGCTGCTGGCCCTTGTGGGCGGTACGGTGGGTCGGGCTCTGGGGTTCCTGTCGCTGGCCGGCTTGGCTGCGTGGGGGCGGTGGTCCCTGGTTCCCTGGGCACCACGCCTACTGTTTGTGGGTTGGGCTCTCGGGGTTCCCACGCACTCTGGGAGTCGAATGTATTGTACATGCAAATTCACATATGCTCACATACGTACATAGGTACCTACGCTCCCACATACATACACAAATACAGTACATATTTACCTACCTAATGTTCGTACATCCACACGCATATTCAATATACAAACATACACATACACATACTGTACATATACATTCACTGTACAAACACATATACACATTCTGTACATATACATTCATTGTACAAACACATATACACATTCTGTACATATACAAGTACATATGCATACTTACACTCATGCACATAATCACGTTTCATCAAACATATATTAACGTTGTTGCCCTAGGGTAAACTGGGTGTAACACATGGCACACTGACGAAGCTTAACCTATTGTGACTATAACAATCTACAAGGTTAATGTAGGTTGCTTCTCTTTCTCCCCCTCCATTTTTCTGCATTCTTTCGTATCTCAAGTTATCATTACGTATATGTATTGTTGCATTTAAACAACTGTATTGTTGATAATAAAGGTAAATTATTGGTATTGTTCATTATCAATAGTGCTATTTCTATTGGTATTTGTATTGATCCATTTGTAGTGTAATAATGCTCATTGTCATTTCTGTATTATTTTTTATTTTTCGCTAACTGCTTATTTGCTATTACTTTTACCATCATATTTGTACATGTCATATTTGCTGATGTTGCTCTATTGTTGTTGTTGTTGTTGTTTGCTGTTGTTGTTTTTGTCTCTCTGTCTAATCCCCCTCTTGTCCCCACAATTTCCCCCTCTGTCTTCTTTTTTCTCTCTCTTTCTATCCCCTCCTGCTCCGGCCCGGCTGCACTAAATGATAATATAAATACATTTAATAAAGTCAAATACAAATAAGGCAACAAGAGAAGTATCCTACACTTCTCTTTTGTAAAGTAAATCTGAACAGCTGACATGGGCATCTACATCAACTATATGATTTGCCTGAGAAGCTGGACAGGACACAAAAAATAAAAAAAAAAATAAAAAAAAAAATAAATAAAAATAAATAGATAAATAAAAGAAAGTATCCGGTTGTCGTCTTAACCACCTGTTTTATTCACAACATTACAGCTACTCCAAGTGCAACCTACTATGCTCAAACACATACACACAATGTCGTGACATGAGGACGCGCCGCAACATGTACATAATCACAACATAAAAATAGCAGATAAGCTCCATTTCTAAAGTAGAGGTAAAACAAAAGTAGTGAACAGAAGGCCACAAAGATAAATAAATACCGTGATAACGTCAGACAAGCAGAAATGCACAAAGCCATGTTTGTTTACAGTGGAAGTCGAATGCTTCTTCAGCACCTGCAGTGAGCGAACTTGTCCAAAAGATGGCGCCTTAGCACAGATAATAACACACCTTTCCGCTATGTTAGGTTCTGCGCATTTCAAAGTAAAGCATTCCGATTTAAGGTGTGATGCATGAAATTGCACGTCATAATCAGATCTTTTTTTTTAGGTTCCTTGTACACAGTAACATTCTAACCCGAATGATGATCAGATTAAATAAATATTGTCCATGTACATGTGGCTAGTGTCTGTGCGTGACAGTGGCTGAGGATGATCTGCTCCATGGTCTTCATGAGGTGGGAGGTCAGGGCAACAGGTCATAAGCGGTCTAGATCCTTAGTGAGGTGTTTTAGGGATTGGAACCACACAGGAGGTTTTCCAGAGTGTGGGGATTTTTTCCAGGCTGAGGCTCAGGTAAACATGTAACTGGTCCGCACATTTCCTGAGTACCCTGGAACTGATGCCATCATTACGTGGCGGACCACTTTAAATGATGTCGCGGGCTATATCTGGCCCCCCGGCCTTGAGTTTGATGGGGAAAATGTCACCATGTTATTTGTTTTTGGACTCATTAGTGTGGAGTCGAATTAGAATCAAATGGTAGGTTGGGAATACAAGTGAGGTGAAAAAGGAGCATGCACAAGGTGACACATTTTTTTCTACAAATAAAATCAATTTAGTCCTGCAAAATGTTATTTGTGTCGAGACACTACATAAGTAATATTCTTTTTTAGCTTTTGTAAAAATAATGAAATCAGAGTATCAAATTTGATTATAATTGTGTACCACATAGAGCCTATAATGGCTATTTACCCACACATTTACATATTTGAATGTGGATTTACACTTAAAGAGAGAATAGACCACATTCTTATGCATTCTTTGGCCTTTGAATGTAGAGCCGCTCAGCCACCATGAAGGGTTAACAATAAACGCACCACCATTGTCATGTTTAATTAACTTCTATTCTCCTGTCATGTAATGAAAATTGAAGTTGCGGATGGTATATAGGTTCTCCTGCTGCGCCCCCACCCTCTCGCTTTCCCCTCATTTTCATCCTCACATCTCTGGCTTGCCATCCCTCCAGTTACAGTAACAGCGTTCCCTCAGACCACATTTCCACATCTATAATTAATTAATCCTGTCTCCATGTATTTTTTTCAAGAGCGCACATTCTGCTGCTTCCAAGACTATCCCATATGTAAATCTGCTTTTGCTTGCCTCCCAGACTATCTCATTTACCTTCATATGTATGTCTGCAAAGGTCACACTTTTATATTTAGGGATGCTAACCACCCTTAATATTTACTATTCAAAGTGCGAGTAAACGTGGGCATGCTGCACGTACACCCTGGTATTCATAAAGATGAAGAGCTAGTATAGAGTCGGTGATACAATGGAGATCATACACCCTTACAGCGATATTGCAGAGATGTACAGCATGAGCCGGGGAGTGAGTCAGGGATCAGAATTTAGCCTTTTATCTGCCTTGTTTCACTGAAGAAGTGGTCACCCGCGGGAGAGAGTGCTGTCTTACAAGCACACGTCCTCTCAAAGCCAAATTATGTATGCTGTTCTGTTCCATAGTCATCATCGTCGTCATCACTTTGTAATGGACTGGGCTTTTAAAGAAAGCTAAATGCATTCCCTCACAGAACCTGAAAGTCCAAAACGGCGTCATCTGTTTTTCTGCACCTTTAATGTTGTGCACTTTTCCTTTACACTTTCTGTGCTGCTAGATGTGTGTGTGTGTGTGTTTTATTGCTGGTAATCATATTTCCCTGTTGCCTTAATTATTGTTAGAAAAAAAAATGCCAGGGATGATCTGTGCAGCTGCATCATCCGGCATGATCAAACACATCCAATGATGGCCACCAGAGATTGTGGCACTGAGCTGTGTTTACTCAACATCCTGTGCAGAGCCATCTTTGCATAAAAACATAAAGATGGGCCACAATATGTGCATGTTTGGATGTTATAGAGATAAACGCATTTCAATAAATGTGAGTAACTATGCACTGCTCCTTTACGTCTGCATGCATTAAACACAAAACTAATTAAAATGGTAATGCCAGGCTTCCATATGAACTCTTAAAATATTTCATGCTGTGATTGTACTGATTGACCTTTGTGTCTCAAGTGTGTAATGAACTGAAATAAAGACTAGGAAAAAATGTATATAGGTGACCTATAGACAAGGCTCACATTTTACATAGAAACACAAACAGCATTCAAAATTATTACCACAACAAATCAAAACATTCACACATTAAAATTAATTTATTGCTAAAATAAACAATACAGTTGTAAGTCGTTTTTCATAACAGTTTTCTATTAAAATAATTACTAAAAATGCGTTTTTGTACAGTGAGTCAGTTATTGTAGGGCCAAACGTCCGCTTAAAGGGTTCATTTTTTTCTTCTTCTACATTTAAAACACTTCCTTGTGGTCTAGTGTGCCGTGAGATATAGGCTGGTGTGCCGTTGGAGATTATGGAATTTCACCTATTTGGGTTAAAAATATTTTTTGCCAACCAGTAATAATAATCTGCAAATTATGTGCCGTTGTTGAGTGTCTGTGCTGTCTACAGCTCGGCAGGGTAACCGTGTTATACTCTTCCATATCAGTAGGTGGCAGCCGGTAGTTAATTGCTTTGTAGATGTCAGGAACACGTTGTGTGAGACGACAAGGGTTTGTCGTCGTATCTAATGCTTAAACCAAAATTAAACAAAAGGTGAGCGCCACTAAGAAAAGGCATTAAAGCTTAGGGATGGCTGTGCAGAACGAAACTAAAACCTAACTGGCTACAAAGTAAACAAAAACAGAATGCTGGACGACAGCATAGACTTACTGTGGAGCAAAGACTGCGTCCACAAAGTACATCCGAACATGACATGACAATCAACAATGTCCCCACAAAGAAGGATAAAAACAACTTAAATAGTCTTGATTGCTAAAACAAAGCAGGTGTGGGGAATAGTATTTAAGGAAGACATGAAACTGCTACAGGAAAACACCAACAAAACAGGAAAAGACACCAAAATAGGAGTGCAAGACAAGAACTAAAGAACTGAAACACTACACACAGGAAAACAGCAAAAAACTCAAAATAAGCCACGGAGTGATGTGACAGGTCGTGACAGTACATCTATTTTGAGACAAGAGCTATATTGATGCATGGTTGGTTATGGTTTGAAGTCATATCCAACATTTGCGACAAGGAATTTTTACTGTCAACTAAGTTTAATTTTTTTAATGATTTCTGCTGGTGGTGGGCCTCCGGATATTTTCAATGAAAAAAATGTGCCTCGGCTCAAAAAAGGTTGAAAAACACTGGTCTAAATAACATATAATGGTGGTTCTTAGGTCAACATTTTGCTTAGATTATGTTTTACAGACCGTCTTCAAGCCGCTTTCTGACCATCTCTACAGGATCATATTTCCGTGCCTACACTTTGACTATGTCTTCTCCCCGTCAGCCACGTATAAGTTTGTAATGCTTTCATATGACGTCTATTCACATATATAAGTTAGAACTATGCACTACTTTTATTACAAATGGCAACTGCGGAGGATGCGTGTGTATGTATGAGTCAGTCTGCACCACAATAGGATAAAGAAAAAGAAGGAAGTTATTGACGACAACGTCGAACTAAATGCCGGACTCAGGCAAATCTCGTTAGGTAAAACTTTACCATTTAAGGAGATATCCGCTGACGTCACCAATTGGAAAAACGTCGCAAATTAGTCAAATTTCAAACAGCTCGTTTAGAGGAAGTATGAAGGAAGGCAAGATTGTTTTATAAATAACTCTGCCATGCCTCCACGGTTTAATTTCACATTTGCGGGACTTAAGCAGATCCAAATACACACAAACAGGTACCAATAGGTAAGAAAAGTTGTTTTCCATATTAGGTCCATTTTAAAAAACTAGGTTTCCAACAAATAAAGTAGCGACGCATTGGCTACTAAGTCTCTGTGTTTAAAAAAAAAAAAAAAAATTCCCCGAAAAGGACAAGCGGTAATAAATGGATGGATGGATGGATGAGTATGGGTACAAAAAAAATGCGAATTGTATCACATTGCAGTGGGGTCGGGGAGTCATGACAGTGTGACGTGTTGTGCCGAAAAGTGCTGTATCGGACTTGCATGTGATCGTATCAGTTTTATGAGCACACAGTTGTTCTTGTATATAACATGAGTGCCACCACTTTGATAAAAAAATGGTGAGAAACAGTACTGAATTAAAAAAAGAAGTCATCGTAAAATACAAAGGTGGCGTCTGTGCGGCCCGACTTAACTCTCATCCCTCTCCGCTCAACGTAGACTCTTCAATAAATTTAAAAGTGATGTCAAATGTTTATTTATCCAATTCAATTGTCATATATATGTATTTCACATTGTTTTCTGCATATATAACCTAATTGTTCTCATTGAAATTTGTTTGGTGTTCATTTTTGTGGATGTCTGGAACATTTTGTTGGAATTACATGATTTCTTAAGGGAAAAATGTATAAATTTTTTCTGCGGACCCTTTGTAACAGATTAATAACGAAAACCAAACTGTATCTACATTTTGGTATTGAATAGAATGGTGATACTTTGGAGGTTTAAACATAATTAGGTTTTGTATACAAAACACATCCTGCATGCTTTTACAGAGACAATAAACTAACTCCATACACTTTAAATTACACTTTTGTTTATTTTTATTTGCACTGGTGTTGGTGCAAGGTGTTTGGAATTTATGATAATCTGAACAATATAAACATTTATGGTATGACATAGAGCAGTTGTTCCTAATGCAAATTACAAACCCAATCAACATTTTGTTAAAGGGGACATAGGGGACAGCAGGCAAAGTACAAGTACAAACCTTTTTATTAGGGCAAACAGAATGGAAATAGTGCAGCAGGGAAGGTCACAGGGAACACTATAAAGTATCCTGACTGGCAACCACGGACAGGTTGGTCCTGATTAGGGATATATACCAAGAACAGGTATTTGTTGTTACCGGTTCCTAATTGGGTCAGGCCAGAAGGGTTAGGGTTTGTTAAAACCTCTGATGAACTTTGTCTTTTCAGACGTATACATTTTGTTTCAATATTGGAAACTTGTGTTAAAAATGCCAAAGCATCAAATTATAAGGTCAATGCCTTTGGGTGTGAGCTTGCACACGGTTTTAGATGCTTCTGTCCGCGGGGTTTCACAATCTGGCGATGTTGTGACGTCACAGCAAGGTGGACATACTTATTCGGACATTAGCAAAGCTTACAGCCAAAGGAGAAGGCGTTTTTTATGAGGCCATTTGAGATTGAGAAAACACAAAAAGTATTATATTTATCTAATTTTGGAATGTGTACAATGACGCTGACACGCTACATGAAGTGACATAAATGCAGCAAAAAGCAGGTGCCCTGAATGTGGTGATCGGGTGATCTATGTAATATTTATAAAGTTTCTTATCAACCATTTGTTGATAAAAAAAAATTGCGATGACAATGGTCTTCAAGATATATCTAAAAGGATTTATATTCAACAGTGTACTTTTTCAAAAGACAAATTAAGATACCTTTGGAGAAGGTGGGGCGTGGTTTCATTTTCAATCTGGGAAAGCCTCAACAAACGAAAATTTTGCAGACATATACAGAAAGTATGTTATAAATATGACTGTTGAGCAAATTTACACTAAAGCTGTCCTCTACATGTTATCTAGTCCAGTGTTTTTCAACCACTGTGCCGCCGTGAGATATTGTCTGGTGTGCCGTGGATAATTAGGTTACTTCACCTAATTGGTCCAAAAAATATTTTTTGCAAATCAATGATTATAATCTGCAAATAATGTGCCGTTGAGTGTCTGTGCTGTCTAGAGCTCGGCAGGGTAACCATGTAATACTCCATATCAGTAGGTGGTAGCAGGTAGTTAATTGCTTTGTAAAAGTCAGAACGCGTGGAAGATGATTTGGCATGATCCCAATATGCAGAGCACAGCGGGAGACGGTGTGCAGGTAAAAAGGTATATAACACGAAAAGGCAATGAAGCAGCTTCATTGCCTTTTCCTTTCCATTTTGTCCATGTTTGGGTAACATGGCTATGCAAAACGAAAGTAAAACTGAACTAACTACAAAGTAAACAAAAACAGAATGCTGGATGACCGCAAAGACTTACAGCGTGTGGAGCAGAGATGGCGTCCACAAAGTACACCCATACATGACATGACAATCAACAATGTCCCCACAAATAAGGAAAGCGTCAGCACAACTGAAATAGTCTTGATTGCCAATACAAAGCAGGTCAGGCAATAGCACTCAAAGGAAGGCGTGAAGCTACTACAGGAAAACACCAACAAAACAGGAAAGGCCACCAAAATAACAGCGCAAAGCAGGAACTAAAGCACTACACACAGGAAAACAACAACAAACTCAAAATAAGGCACAATAACCTGGTGGAGTTTCATTTTTTAACGTTTTCTGCTGGTGGTGCCTCCGTATTTTCTTTATTAAAAAAAATGTGCCTTGGCTCAAAAAAGGTTGAAAAACACTGATCTAGTCCACATATAAGTATTACAAATGTAGATTCAAATAACCATAGGTCCCCTTTATTGTAATACCTAATTTGTTGTGGGTTTTTTCTACTATTTGTCTCAGTAACTAAATGCTCCTATACCATCTACTTGCCTACTCCAACACCAATGCTCCAGTGAGCAGCTTAGGAGTTGATTCATCCCAAATCTCTCTTAATCACATCCCCGCAGTCTCCCTCTGGTAAGCACAAGGCCACCACAGGGCCTGCTTATATAGAGGCGGTAAAAGAGCAGCCATTGTTTGACCTTCTATCCAACACCTTTCCAAGATGTCTTTCTAAGTCTTCAATTTCATAAAGCATCCGAGCATCTTTAAGAGGAACGCCCAGCACCTCTGTCAAATTGCTTTATATGACATTTGTGTTGACATATAGGTATGAAAAATGTGTTCAACCTTTCTTTGATCGACCATCATGGAGTGACCGGGCTCCACAGTGAGATAACACAAACACTCGCTCGCAGTCCAATTCAGACAGACAGGTTTATGAACAAAGAAATCATTATTTTTTCGGATCCAGCTTTCTATCATCCTTGAATAGAATGTATGCAGTCGTCCCAAGACAGAGTTGACTTAAATGCACAGTACTATTTATTTATTATTTCTGTAGAAAGGCGTGCACAAGTTGACAAAATAACTGTAAACACTGACATAGCTAGATATTAGTGTGAGGTCCTTTAATCCGCATCCTGATCTGTGATGTTATCATGTTGGCTTTGGGACAGATGAGCAACAACTACCAGACTGCCAAGTGGACTTAAAGCAGCAGACTGCTCCATGCCCACTTTTCTACATGAAACCCATGTTAAAAATATAATGGAATCACCAGATTTGAAGGATGTTCATTCAGTTGTTATATTTTGTAAAAAAAAAAGATAAAATACATGGAAAAAAAACTATAGTCACTTCAGATGGCAGTCAGCAGCAGTTTCATTTTTAGATCAAGCAGATTGAAAGCAATAGGAAATCACTTAATTCTTAGGATAATATTATACAATCTTAAAAACAAACAAAAAAAAAAAACACGACAACACACTACTAGTATTTTGTTGCACCACCTCTGGGTTTTATAACAGCTTGCAGTCTCTGAGGCATGGACTTAACGAGTGACAAACATAACTCTTCATCAATCTTGCTCAAACTTTCTCTGATTGTTGTTGTCAGATGAGCCTTATAGGTTGGAGTCTTGGTTTGAAATTCGGACTATTTGCAGGTCATGAAAAACATCCTTTTGAGTGATGGAATAAGAAAAGTGTCAAAAATGTCAAAGTAAACTTGTGCATTTATTGAATACATAATCACAGCTATCTCCCCAGTGCCATTACCTGACATGCGGCCCTGTATTATCAATCACCGTGGAAATGTGCATGTTTTCTTCAGGCAGTTGTCTTCATAAATACCATTGAAACGGCACCAAACAAAGGTTGCAGCATCATCACCTTGCCTAATGCAGATTCACTATTCCTCACTGAATCCACCTGGTGCAACAGCTCTCCTAGATGTAAACAGTCTTTTTTAACTGCAGACTAATAAACAGATTTAATCTGATGCAGGTGTCAGCTTTGGAAATTAAAATGTATATGGTGATTCCATATATTTATCTCACAATTGAATGATTCCAAATGTTTACTCTGCTTGATCTGAAACGGAAACTGTTACTGACTACCACAATTTGTATTATTGTTTTATTTTAGTGTTTCTCAAAGCCATGAAGTTGTCATTTAAAATGACTATAGTTTTCTTTCATGTCTGTTATCTGTTTTTTTTTACACATTCAAATAACTGAATGAACATTTTCCAAGTCTGGTGATTCCATAAATCTTTCCAGGGGTTGCAATAAACTGGAAAGAGCAGCCCCCAACAGCGCTATCATGGCACTGCATTATTCAGATTCATGTTTAGTCCAGATCCAGACAGAAAAATGTATAAGCAAAAGCTAACACTGTCAAATTTAATGTGTTAACTCAAATTTAATGCACTAACTAATGTGATTAATTTCAGAAAACATTTTTGCATTAATAACATACAGTATATATGCAGATTAATTAGATAAATAATTTTGGATGTACTTGCTCCTTTGGTGATTTTTAATGGTTGCATGAAAGAGGGCGTGGGTTGTTATACGGTCATTAATCAGGTCAATAAATGCGAGTGAGAAAACTCCGACTGGTGTGCTTGGTAGCAAATTTTACTCCAAATTAGAGCCCAAATAAAATAAATGACAAGCATTCTAGTAACCTATCTAAAAATTGTTTCTGTATGACATTCTGACAATAAAATTGCATGTGTCAAAATATTGGGTTCTTTTTTAAGTGAATTTAAATCATGCAAGAGAGTAATAACCTGTGATTAATTGTGATTAATCCAATGTCAAAAATGTGATTAATCTGATTAAACAAATAATGGTTTGACAGCACTACCAAAAAAAACATAAGGCTGAGAAATTATAATTATATATATATTTATATTTTAATCAGATTAAATTCAAGTTTGAAAAATAATTAATTATGTTCAATTGTCATGTGTATTGCATGTCAAATATGTCTGATATATCCTGATTTTCACTGAATTATATTAACAGGAAGATCATTTAAAGGACATGATTGTATAGGCTACAACTCTCGTGCTCTGCCAGGTTCCATTATCTGTGTCTCTCATTGTGTTGATTTTATTTTGGTGGCCTCTACGTTTCTACCAGTTATTGACAATGTTGATATTGTTTATAACAATGCATCAGCACAGTCACTTCACTTACTTGACACAGTTTATCATGGAGCAGTAAAGGGCTCCTACAAAGATGAAAACATTGCCACTTTTTTAATAGTTCTGGGCCTAAAAATTATGTTTACAGGTAAAATTCCCCCATAAAATAGACAAAGTAGTGATTTTTGGGTTGTTTTCTAACAAGTTTCAGCACATTTTAGAATGACTTCACCTACAGAAGACTGGGAGCAATTCCATATTGCCCAGTATGTGTTTTGGTTGCATCTTCACCCCGAATCTTGTTATTGTCATGCATAATTTGAAGCAATTAGCAAATATGTCTGCCAGCTGCATTCTTGTAGGCTGTAGCAATAAAACTAAAGAAGGGAACAGTCTGCATAAGTACATTTCCAAATGATGGGAATATGGGGAAAGTATGGACCTCGCCAGTCAAATTGACTTGCACAATGGGATGGACCAACCCAGAGGAGTGTAATTTGCAGCGATCCTTTTCATGATTCTGGCTTCAAAGAAAATGGAATATGGTCAACGTTTGGATAAAACCAAATTTTAATGATTTAAGCCAAATGCAATCCCGAAAACAGACCCGGCGCTCAAAATCGAGACGAATGAAGGTTGGCCGCTAGTGTTCCATTTTGCATCCTTTTCTACTGATGTTTTCTTCAATATGCGTCAATATGCATTATCGGAATACCGAAAGAGCATGAGAAAACACAGGCTAATATGTATATGGAAGAGCTTGGGAGTCCGTATATGCTAATTTTTTTAAATGATTTATTTTCTGAAAATGTTAACCACATCAGTTTTGAAGTAATCATGGACTAGGAATAAACATGCAATTAAGTGATCAAAATAATAGTTTTGCATGCCTTTATCCACGCTGTCTATGCGGTGAATTGGGCTCTGGGCGCTTAAGGTCCTTTAAGATTAATCTGAAACCTCAAATCACTTACTCATCATGATCGTTTGTAGTTCAGGTCGGACGGTCACCTTTTTCTACTCACCAAACAACAATTCAGTCATGTGGAAAATCTTTTCATCAATATGAACTTGGTCTTGGTTTGATGCATCACATTTTGTCAATATGAACTTTGAATGGCGTGAGATACAGTACCGTGCCTCTTCAGGCGATGTAATAACCCTTTTGAATCACTGTCAAAAATGGCTGTGCATGGTGACACGCTACAGCCAGCCTTGCTGTCTGATCTGCATGCAAAACCATGTGCCAAACCAGATTGTTTGTGGACAGATGAACAAGCTTGCAGAAGAGATGAGACAACATCTGTGTCACGTTTCTGCGTGAGGAAAGGTCAGAAGTGTAAGTCGTACAATGGATGACTGACAGATGCAAGCGTAGATGTGGATGGCAGACCGTATTCTCTAGGTAACAGTCGTAAGGAAACTGACAATCCCATCTTAATCTTGGGGATGATGAGAATCAAACTGCCGCCTCCCCAATGGAACACAAACAAAAACCCATATGTGTATTACTTTTCATTACGCTGAAATAATATTAAAATAATGGAATCACATTGCATTTGCCTCCAATAGTCCTGACACCATAACTCAATAACTCAATTTATTTAAAAAGAGCCAGGCTAATTAAAGGACCGTACATACTTTCAAAAACATATTTCAGAAACCACTAATTTTCAAATTTTACCATTAATAATGTATCTTTATAGTCAATGAAATTTCTTCACAGCTAAGCAATACCTATTAAGGTTGGGAAAAAACAGAGCTCTTTATGAGAGACATTTATTGTTTTTACTGGCAATGTCAAATTGATCAATAAAAACTGCATTTTATTGTTAATAAAGCTTTCTTCAGCCTGTTCATCAGAGAGTGCAAGGACTGAAATTATGTGTGTTCTGTTACACCAATTACCGGCTGGGAGAGGCGTTGGAAGGGAAGCACCATTAAGCTCAGCATTTGAAGGAACCTGAAAACAGCCGAGTGTTTTCTCTCAGGGGAATGCAATTGATGAGACGCAATGGAACACCACACCCACCGGAGCATACTGTCCCTCAGCAAATTATTATTTGGCCTGCAGTATAAATGTGGAGACTACCTGGCTGGGGTTTATGCTGCCCAACTATAAAATAACATCCTTCCCTTACCGTAAATGCTTTCAACTGCTGATATCGAAATATGAATACATTGTCTTATCGTAGGGCATCTCAAGTACTGGTTAAATCTCGTGTCCACATTACGATACAATGTATATACAGAATGTAAGTCACATGACATCAGCATGTCGGTATTGCTATTAAGGCACTAAGTGTCAACACTCCCTGCCTCAATTTGCCACATACAACATATGTGCCTTTGTGTTCTCCCTATCTGTTATCTTGCTACAACTCAAGGACACACAGGTTAGATGACGTACAGGCTCTAAAGTGCTGTAGGTGTGAATGTGTTTGACAGTGTTCATCTGTTAGCAATGTGGTCACCCGTAAATCCTGTCTACCCGTCTCAGTACTGCTCGTATATACTGTACTCTGACCAGATACAACATTATGACCACTTGCTTTCAACTTATGTGATCTAAAACACTCCTGAATAAAATTGAATGCAAACAAATTGTATGTTTAGCATCAAAATGGAAAAAGAAGAAATACAGAAAATGTAGAAAACAAGTAACTTGCAATTATAATAAAACTGTATTTGTACTCAAAACAGCCTGCTTAAAAGTGTGAAATGATTGTTTTTGAAATTCAATATATTTGTTTTGGGAAGAAAAAAAATCACTTTTACTGTTCACAGGTATAACCACATTTGACTGATTTATGTGTGGAGGTAATTACAGTACAATAAATCACATAAAAACACAACATTTACAAAAGCATAACTCTCATGTTCCACATACCATATTGGGTTGTTCTATGTTCTTTAAGTATTTCTGCTCTATGCCTTTAATTTGTATAACGTATTTTCCGGACCATAGGATTATTATTAGGCGCACTGCCGATGAGCGGGTGTAGTCAGGTCTATTTTCAAACAAAAGGTGCACTGGATTATAGGGCGCATTAAAGGGGTCATATTTTTTTTTATTTGAAATTTTTAATTGAAAACACTTCCTTGTGGTATATATAACATGTAATGGTGGTTCTTTGGTCAAAATGTTGCATAGATTATGTTTCACAGATCATTTTCAAACCGCTTTCTGACAGCCACTTCAGGATGTGCCCTTTTGTGGGCGCTCTTATTTACGTGGCTCACCTTCGGCAGCGTCTTCTCCCCGTCATCTTTGTTGTAGCGGTGTAGCGTGCAAGGAAGGGAGTGGAAGAAGTGTCAAAAGATGGAGTTAACTGTTTTGATGATAACGGAGCAGCATCTCCTCATCCGTGGCTCACTAGTGCCATAACAACGCCGGAAATGTGTCCTGTGAAAAACCGTCCGACCGGAACTCTCTAATAACTAAAGTTCCTTGGGTGTATAATGTAAACTCACTACACCGGTATGTTTTAGCGCTTTCTTGGCGAGTTTACTGACAGATATAAGTTAGAACTTTACAATACTTTATATTACAAATGGCAACAGCGGAGGATGAATGTCCCGTAACAAGAAGATAGAGAAAAAGAAGAAGCTCATCGACTACGGTGTCGGTGCGGACTACAAAGGTGGACTCGCGCAAATTTTCAGGACTTATGCAGATCCCAAATACACATCAGCAAGTACCAGAAGGTGAGAAAAGTTGCTTTTGCATTATATTGCAAAACAAAACGCCAGATAATATGTCTTACCTTATACACACACCATAATATTACTCGTATGTTGAAGCACAGTACAATCCATTGAGCGATGCGGCTTCATAGCTTACCAAAGTTGTACTAAAACAGTTTGTTAGATTTTTGAGCGCCGTACGTAATGTTCCATATTTTCAATGGAACATATAAAATGTTGGTGTTGTTTACTTGAGTCATATTGCAGTCTACATGTATCTCTTATGTGTGACTGCCATCGACTGGTCACACTTATCATTTCATCATGTACCAAATAAAATAGTTTTGAGGTTGGTAAGCACAACCAAATTGATTCCGTACATTAGGCACTGTCGAGTTTTGAGAAAATGAAAGGATTTTGAGTGCGCCTTATAGTCCGGAAGATACGGTACCTGTTTCCCATTTGGTGCCTTATCTGTAGCTTTACTTTGGTCTGGCTGTGCAACTCAGTAGGGACTGCATGTTTGTTGGTTAATTAGATTACTTTACCTACGATAACCCACATTCCTGGTTTAGTCCTCAGCATTCGACTGCTTTCACGTTATGCTGTAATTTGTGTTTTTCCTGTTATGCTATGTACCTCACAGTGCATCTGTTTAATTCCTTTTGGATTTTTGCTCGACGTGCTTTTTTTTGCAAGCTACTCTTTCCCCTCAATAAAAGACGTTATTGATTTAACCAGCCAGCATGTCATTGCATCCCGAGGTAATGCCAGACGCCCGGAGAGATCACTGCAACACTAACCTTACTGCAGAAAGGGGCAGTCAGGATAAAACCTGACGTCGGCTATAGACAACATATACTTTCCATTCATTGAATCACAAAAACTGAAGCTCAGCGATTTGGTACATATTTAAATGGCTAAACTCATGCACAAAGCAAACAAAAACTTGCTCCCCAATAATGTATTTAATAATTGGGGCTGTCAAAGTTATGTTTTGTGATTAATCACAAAAAATATACAATAAACACAGTTTAATCACAGTTTTTTTGGTCCGTACACATGATCATTGATTACCTGAAAGATGGTGCGTATTGCTGATCAAGTCAATCCACACACTTGTGCAAAGATGAGTGAGGAGACTCTGGTGTTCAGTGGTAAATTTTGCTTCAAAATACATTTTGACGGGGCATAGATTAACCCATGGTAATTTGAGGGGGGGGGGTCTAAGGCTATGTTCACACTGCAGGATCTGATGCCTAATTCAGATTTTTTCTCATATCCAATCATATTATGTAGTCGTTCACATTAGAAAAAATATGTGATTACAGTAACATCAGTGTAAAACATTGAATACAATTAACAGCATTTAGGAATTGTGTAAAAATAGGAACACTTCTCTGCCGATAAATATTCTGTAATGCTGTCCAACAGCGTACTGAATAATTTAAAGTCCTTATGAAATCCTAACCTGACCCAGTTGGTTTAACGACTGAGTTTAGTTTTTTTTATTTAATTGTAACTTTGCCGCACTGCTGCTAAACCATTACAATATGAAAGGATCCCCACTTAAAAAAAAAAAAAAAAAAACTGCTTAAGAGCTAGAGGAAATACCTTGTCAGCCGTTTGGCATAGGCATTAAACCAGCGCCTCATAATCTCTCCACCGGGAAATAAGGGCAAAGTCCCATCAAATGAGATAACTGGGCTATCGTCGAGGCGTAGACTTGCATTAACATGTTACATTTTTTCCAAAAAGAATCACTTTTTTTTTTAATGAGAACATTTTTTCCTGTTGTCAAATTTGTCTTAATCCCGAGAAGTTAGAGTAATAGCCAAGCAAACAGGATCTGTTTGTTTCGTTATCATTTAATTGATCAGCAGAATGACGCGTAATAATGAATTGTTTCAGCGCAAAGACATAAATTACAGAGCGCAGCATGTAGAGGCAACTTTATTAGCTGGGTCCCCAGATCGTATCAGCAGGGAATGTTCATTATGAAGTACCTGACAATCACGTTTCAACTCATTGTATTAATAAAAAATGAAACTCTACCTGAAATGGTTTGTACTCTTTGTTTGAGAAGTACGTGTTAATTAGTAATAAGCCCAGTGGTCCCATCATTGCTAAATATGTTAAAAAGAACAAATATATCATTCGGATGGAAGACTGGGGTTGTGAGCAACACATCTGCTGGAGATTGTTGAGAGAGTTTATTCGGCATCGGAGTTGGACAGTTTCAGTGTTTGTGCTGTTGGAATTTGCATGGCTGAGATGAGCTGCAGTGCAACTGGTTGTGGCTCACACTCCAAACCCCCCACCCACAGAGGCGTCCACAACTGTCACATGCCACTGAACCATTGTAAACCACACACGCACAAACACAAACATTCACATGCACACACACACACCCGTATAGTTGCACAGTGAAACCATTTCCATTAAAAGAACCACTGGCACACTCAGCCCAGCTGGTCCCAGAGTTGACACTGAAACTGCACATCTGGTGTCAATGCTCTGTTAGAGGGATGCCATCTGCTTGAATGGATGAAGGGATGCGGGAGAAGGAGGACTGGGGTGGGGAAGGGGGAAGGGTGAAGGGGGTGGAAACAGAAGGAGAGTCCAAAGGAGATTGGGGAGACACACCAAACAGAATCCTCATCAATACTGCGCCATTCGAAATAAGCACATAAAAAATGGATCGGTTTGTCGGATGTACTTTATACTTCGCACGCATTAGGCCTCTTCCGAGTAAGAGGATTAGATGTCAGAGTCAGGTTGGCTCTTGCAGCATTTGGAGCTAATGGCGATGAACAGATAGCATGGTAAATGCTTCCCACTCTCAGCAAAACACACTTCTTCCCAACACGAATTATAATTCTGTATTGAAATGGCATCCGCTTTGAGTTTCCTGTTCAACTTGCTGTTATGTGCAATGTTACTCAGGCGCACCAGTCGCTCTCTATTAGAGCAAAGGCTGCAGAAGTGGTGCCCGTATAGAATCAGAGTGACGCTCTAATTAACCCCTGCGAGCCGCATGCATACGTCATTGGATGTATGTGTGGAGCTACAGCGTACATCGACAGTGTTAACAAGTGCAAACATGAAGCCTGTGCACACAAATGCATAAGATCAAGTGAGGATAAAACCATTGCAGTCAACCTCTGATAACCTGGCAAGAGTCCAAAATGTAGTAATTCTGTTGTGGTTTAAAACCACAATGAAGATGGCTGCTTTTACCT